>NW_023270807.1:63823297-64004290 GCF_011800145.1 Mirounga leonina | reverse complement strand
ACCTGAACCGAAGGCAGACGCTTAACGACTGAGCCACCCTGGCGTCCCAAGCAGGGGGTGATTTAAATAGCCCTTTGGGTATTTTGCAATCTCCCAGAGAGTGACCCCTTCTCCCTGCTTTTCTCCCCAAGGTGTCCCCATGTAATGGGGGCTAGTGCAGCAGAAATGTGCCAGAACTGGGGTCCTAAGGAACAGTGCCCTTGCCCCACTGGTCTCTGGAAAGGTCTCTGCTGAGGGGTTGCCCACCCGTAGGTATTTGCACCAAGCACTGCAGTAGTTCTACATCGTGGTCTGGGCTCCGGGTTTGTCAGAGCCTGTGGTGGGGTCCCCCCTTCAGGTCTTGGTGGCTGCTGACTCCTGGACCTCTGCCAAGTTCTCCAGACAGTCCTAGACCCAGGGATCCACCCCGACCCTCCGCGGGCTGGTCTGTCACCTCGCCCTGCCACAGCCAGCTCCTAGTTCTTGGGTCAGCTTCCACATAACAGGAAAACTGAGACACTGAAACCTTAGGACCTCGCTTTTCCTTCCACACGCTGGGCCGGGTTGCTATGGCCACCGCAAGACTATTGTGGAAGCAGCCTCAGAGTCCTGTGGCCTCCCAGAATCCAGGTGTGGAAGCAGGAAGCTCCTTCTTCCCGGAAGCTATCCTAACTTCTCTATGTCCCTCCCCAACACCAAGTCAAAAGTCTGGAAGTTAGGACACAGACATGGGCCTGGTTCACTCTGCTTCGCTCTCTGGTTTCCTTCTCCTCTCAGACTCAAGAAGTAGGAAGGAAGGAGCTTTTCTTTTACTTCCTCCCTTTACTTCAACCATCAAGCAGCATGCCCCGTGGCTTCACTGTCATAAGCCAAAGCAGAATTTTCTCTATACTACAGAACTCGGTGAACTTGGTTCTCTAGCTTTTGCCTTTGAAAAAGGAAAGAATGGGGCCCCTGCGTGGCTCGGTTGGTTAAGTGTCTGACTCTTAATTTCGTCTTGGGTCATGGTCTCAGGGTCGTGAGATCGAGCCCCACGTCCGGCTCTGCTGGGTGTGGAGCCTGCTTGGGATTCTCTCTCTCCCTCTGGCCCTCCCCACCCTGCTCACGTGTGCTCTCTCTCACTCTCAAAAAAAAAAAAGAAGAAGAAGAAGAAGAAAAGAGAAAGGAGAGAATGAAAGATTTGGGAAACTCAAAATAATAAGCCTGGTTTGTAATGTTATTGTATTGTTGTTTAAACTTATTTTTCAGATAAGAAGCAGAATCCTCCTCCTCCTCCTCCCCCTCCTCCTCTCCTTTCATTCTTTTTATATCAAATCCCAGTATTTCTCTCAGCCAAATGGATATCTCAGCCAGACAAAGGCAAGGGTGAAATGCTCAGAAAGGTATGCAAACAACATATTAAATCATTTTCAAAATTATTCAAATGTACAGGTACATGGGGAGGAACCAGAAAAAATAGGCAAACATGGAAATAGTTGTGGGAGGGAGGTGCAATTATAGATGATTTTTCCCCTCCAGATGTTCCTATGTTATTATCTAATAAAAGAAAGTCACTTTTAATGTTGTTATAATGTTTTATTTAAAATAAAAATAACTACCCTGTCCCCTCTGGTCCCCAATCCACCTCCTGTGTATGTGTGAGATAATGCACCAAGCACTCTGTGGGCTCGAAACGGAATCAGCCAAGCCAACCCACCCTGAGCGGGGACACAGCTACTGTCCCCGGGGCCACTCTGATTGCAAGCGCCCTGCATGCAGGAGGAAGCCTGGAGGTACTCCGGGCTGGGGAAGGGGGCACAGGGTGTGCACTGCTCCAGGCCTAGCTGCTGATGAGGGGGCTCCACAGGATCTCTGAACAAAGGGATCGGGGAAGAGTGCTCCTCCTTAGGCCTGACAGCCTCAACCCCCGCTTCTGAACTACAGATAATCTGGACCCACTGCCCTCGCCTGACACGACTCTGAGTTGCCCCGTATCTAAAGAATCCATTGCTCTTTCCTATTCCTGAGTCCTGAAGACATCTTCCCTTCCCTTGCAGAGAGTGTGAGGTGGGCAAGGGGTAGCCTGAAGTGTTGGCAAGAACTGTTCGCCCTTTTGACATGTAGGGCTGAGGCAGCTGAGAGCTCGCCGGGCCCTGGGGGAGCAGGCCGCAAGGAGCCTGGGGAGTCAGTTCAACGGGGCACAGCCCCTCCCTGCACACCAGGCCCTCCCCTGCTTCAGCCTCCCCACAGCCCCTAGATGCTCTTCTCTGAATCACAGGCTGCTGCCAATTACAAAAGGGCTCTTAACTCTGTTTCTCAACCCCTTGATTGATAGCACTGGTGAGTGAAATTATAAGCCTTAATGATCACGTTAATTTCTGGGGAAAGGGAAGCGGTCAGAAGAGGTTCTCAATCACAAGCGCCACAATCAGCTGGGTGAGTTCAATGACAGGCCAGAGCAGGGAAAGAGGGGGAAGAATTAACTTTTTTAAAGGTCATCAGAGAGTAGTAGGAGAGTAACCAGGCATCAGAGATTCGGCACACAGACGGTCCTGGAGCCTGGACGCGAACCCCCGTCCCGGGGCTCCTGACTGAGGGCGGGCATCGGTGCTTCTCCTCCTTAGCCCTGCTCCGAGGCGGATGCCCCAGAGATTCTGCTGTCACCGTGCTTGGGATATGGCTTGGAGGCTGGCAGCTGTGACAGCCCCCCCCCCCATGATCCTCTGAGCAGCCAAGATGGAGAAGGACTCATCTAAATGAAAGGATCTGGGGGCAAGTAGTTAGGATTGAGCGCATTTGGGAATCCACTTAACCTGATTGGCTCTTGCCACCAAGGGGAGTTGCTTCTGCTGGTCTCCTGGCCCCGCCTGAAGACAAGAGTGAGAATAAGGCCACCCGGCTCTCCTGAGAATCAAACCTAGGACTTCGGCCTCCTCAAAGCATTGACCCTACTCACAGTTGCCCAGCAGAGCATTGCAACCCCGGGGTAGGTCAGGAAGCTGCGCAGTTGATGTGGTGACATCCTGGTTACCATATTAGGGAGACTGCCCTCTGCGCGTGGCCGGGGAGGCCAGCTCAGCAACGCAAGAGCTCTGATGGCCCTCCCGGACGGGCTCTGTGCTGCTCAGCTGTATTCGGAGCAAACAGCCACTTCGTGTTCCAAAACAGGCTTCACAAACCTAAAAAGATGACTTAAAAATACAGACTAAATAAAATAAATCATGCATCATTTGTGGTAAAGGCATTGGAGTTAATCAAAGAGAGTTATTGTTCTTCAATTTTTCCTAAGTGATTATAAAAAATGTTATTGTAGAATGAGTGGCTTGAGATTCTTAGAGCAGCGTCCTAGCCGCAGAAAGTGGCTGCCAAGCTGCTTCTACATTATCAGTTATCCAAAAAAAAAAAAAAAAAATTATCATTTATCTACTTTCTCTCAACCTTCCTCGTGACATGGACGCACTCAAACGTTCACAGGAGAGGCCTGGACAGAAAAATCGGGGGCAGGGGGCTCTAGGGTGGGCAGGCTGAGACCTACCCGGCCAGCCCGGGGAGGAGCACAGCAGAGGCGTGTCCCTGACAGAAGCAGGCGTCCTCTGTATTTTTTTAACAGCATCTGAAGTGTTCATCAAGCCGTGTCTGATTAAGCACTTTTAAATTCTGAGCAATGAAATGGGCCCTCTCATCCCCTCTTGGCGGGAGTGCAAACTGATCCAACCCTTTGGAGAGCCATTTGGTTGTATGTATCAAAATTAAAAATGCATATAACCTTTGACCCAGAAATGCCACTTCTAAGAATTTTTTCCTACAGAAAGACCCCAAGTCCAGGGGAGTGTACATGGAAAGATGGTTCTTTGCCGTTTGTTATAGTGAACAACAGCAAGTAACTTAAAGTCTATCAGTGAGGAATTAGTTGGATCAACTACAGTTAATCCATAAAATGGAATACTAGGCAGATGTTAAGAAGAATGAAGTAGAGCCATATGTACCCGCAGAAGAGACAGCCATACACACAAAAGTAATTTGCAGAAACGTAGAAGGTTTCCATTTTTCTAAGGATCATGGACAGCAACCACAGTGCACATCTCTGGTCAAGGGGTTCAATTCCTGGGCTCCTAAATTGGACTAAAACCCCTAAACTACAAGTGAAATAATTTGGGAGCCTTAATTCAGCTCCTGAACTCACCTCCTGTTCTTTCTTTTCCCTGACATCAAAAGACGACTAAAAGTGATTCAAACGCAAAGGTAAGGCTCCTCACCTAATTGTCACAGTATGTAAATAATACTTTTGAAAAGCAATGCTCCCAGATTTAGAAAAACCATTTGTCAAAAGAGCACCAAAGACTGGTTTTTGGCTGCAGTAATCACTTGGCTAGGCCCACCTTCTCTTGTTTGTTTATTCAAATTGCATATATGGGAATGGTATAACTTGAATTCATATATCCAAAGACTACTATGGCACAACCCCAGCCCCCCAACGCCAGCCATAGAGGGTATCTGCCTTAAAATCCATGCAAGCACAAAGGTTAGAGCACCCAAGCTGCAGCCAACAGAGATCCCCAAATCCCAGAAGAGAGTGCTGCGGAGTTTTTAATCCTGGGCTTTTTCAAATGTTGAAAGCCAGCCTTGATTCATGCTTATCATGGCAGAGATGCCCCCGAACAAGCAGTTCCAGTGGGAATCTCTTCTAGGACAGGTCACAGGAAATTTACTCCTTCTTAACTTTACTGAGACTATTTTCAATGGATTAAAATAGATTCTATGGGGGCGTCTGGGTGGCTCAGTCGTTAAGCGTCTGCCTTCGGCTCAGGTCATGATCGCAGGGTCCTGGGATCGGGCCCCGTATCGGGCTCCCTGCCCTGCCGGAGGCCTGCTTCTCCCTCTCCCACTCCTCCTGCTTGTGTTCCCTCTCTCGCTGTCTCTCTCTCTGCCAAATAAATAAATAAAATCTTTAAAAATAAATAAATAGATTCTACGATTGTGATAGATTTTATTATAGGTTGGCAATACCCTTCTGTCCCTCTCCTCCATGAGAGGAGTACACTTCCCTGCCCCGGGGGAGGTTGGGTTTGGCCAGGCGTGTCTGGCTTTGGCCAGTGGAAAGTGACCAAATGTGACATGAGCAGCAGCTTCAAAAGTGTTTGTGTGGTTTGGCTCAGACCCTCGCACTTCTGCGCTCTGCCACGCAAAGAAGGAGCTTTCGGGAAGCCGCTAGTCCAGAGTGAGGAAACACCGGAACATGCTTGAACCCAAAATCCAGCCTGGAGCCAGGCCCAGCTGAGCCTCCAGGGACCCGCAGTGCCCAGAGCAGGAAATTCAAGTTCGCTGGTGTAAGCTTTGCGGGTTATTTAGCATCCTTGAAGCAGAACTTGACCAAGACGGGGAGGAATAGCCTTAGACCCTTTGCTCAGCTTTACCAAATCTTGTCACTGATCTCATATTTGTTTCCAGTTCTTTTTTGTCTTATGAAATAAGCCATTTTAGCATCTTCTTGGTACCTTTCACTAATCCCATACGTTCCCAGAGGTAACCACTATTATGCAGTGAGTGTTTATCCTACTCATGTTTGTTTTAAATATTTGTGATATATTTATACCTCTATAAACATAATCTGGTCTTGTTTTATAAGCTGTAAAGCTTTACATAAACACAAAGCTCTATGCATCCTCTGTGATTCACTTCCCACCCACTCGCACACTGTATTTCACAACATGGACCCTTGTTGAATACACTGGCTCGAGTTTACTCGCTCTGTTGGCTTTATGTATAATACTATATATACCACAGGGTACCTATTCTCCACTGGTGGACATTTTCACTGTCAAACATGAACAGTGTTGCAAGGAACGTTCTTGCACACATCTTTGAGTACCTTGCTTTTCTCTAAGCCTCACTTCTCCTCTGTGTGGACTCAGCAGAGGAGTGCCTGCCTGGTCGACCTTGCACACATGCAATCTCTAAAGTCAAATTAGCCAAGAGTTGCTAGGAGCTCTGCTCTGGACTCTTGCTGGAGCTGCTTCCCAGGGTGAACCCATGGCACCCCTGGCCTTGGACACCTCTGATTTCCACCACTGGCCTCTGGCAGTGGGGCTGGTGCCCTGAGATTCGCTGGGAACCTCTGAAAGCACTTTCTACTGCTCCTTCCACATCTTACTCACCAATGCAAATCCTCACGCTTTATCTTTTTGATCATTAAATGATTTCAAGTTCCTGGTCAGGACTGAAATGGTGGCGAGAGAGTTAGAGGAGTGAGTGAATGAAGACTCTGTTAATTGGCGTCTTTCTTCTTCACACAGCAATTTTTCTAACAGATGCAATTACATTTGAGAACTGCAGAGAACGGAATCTTATGTTTTATTTCTTTATTCATCATTTTACAAATGGGATTCACTGTAAAAAGGAAATTGCCTTTGTGGTTCAGTTCTTCAGGCTGGAGTGCTCTGAGTTTCAGTTTCTACACCAGCTGACACGGCCACCTCGTAGCTGGCGGGGCAAGAGCCAGCCAGGGAGGGAGGCTAAGAAATCAGGTAGAGTTCCTTTAAATCCAATATATTTTTATTCTTTGTAAATACAATGAGTACAACCTTTTAACTTCACAAATCAGTTAATTCACTTTGTACAAGAAAAGTTTTACTCATCCTATGATAGTCCAAGTGCTGAATATTTTTCCTCAGTGCTAGTACCTAATAAATCAAAATGTGAAAAGTACAGCAGCTATTTTAAAATGGTTGTTTCTACATTTCCATAAGTATAGATTCATACCAAAGGAGCAGCTTATAGTGTAGGACGGAGTGTGTGTGTGTGTGTGTGTGCATGCGCGCATTCAAGGCTTTACTAGAAACCGGTTTTCTGAAAGGCATTGAAGAGTCTCAGGCTGTTAGCAATGGATCAATCAAGAAACCTTTTAGCCTTCATCTCCTTGTGGTTCCTTCTGACATCATGTCTCTGTTCATTTATTCTGGTGTGACTCGCTGAAACACGAGTTTGGATCCCCATCGCCTTTGGTTTCAGCACGTTGTTAACGGGACAGCGATCTGCCTCATCCTTCACCTCCACTTTATTTGGTTTTGCTGTTTTTATTCATCCTCCCTCAACTTGTGTTCTTTTAGTAAAGCTCTTCTATTTTTGAGATGTTATCCAACCTGAAGTCCTGGTGAGAATCTCATTTTCGTCCACCAGTTCCTTGGACAAGGTTGCCTGGCCTATAGTATTGAAGAGAAGGAGGAGGAGGAGGAGGAGGAGGAGGGGAAGAAGAAGGAGAAGAACAAAAGAAAGAGAAAGGAGAGAAAACAGAGAAAAAGCAAGTCTCACGGCATAAGCTACCTTTCATTTACTAACTCAGTCCTGAAGGCCACTTCATGATGTATTACGATAGAAGAAAAACTTCTGATAAAACTTTTGCTTTAAAACCTAACCATTATTTTTTAAAATAAATTCTCCAACATAAAATAGTTCTGAAGGCTGTCGTATGATGTTATACACAGAGCTCTATTTGGTTACCCAACTTCATATGCTAAAAAGGAAAAGAAAGTTCTACTGATGGTTCAGCTTTTGAGAGTTCAGCCCAATATTCCAGGTAGGAGGCAGAATGGCACGGCCTGCGGCAACCCCTGAATCGGGGGCCCCCTTCCCAGGGCGTGGCAGCAGGGAGTTCTCTCTGTTCAGGTGGTCCTGTGATGCCCCCTTTCCTTCCCCACTGCCCCACCCTGGGGCAGCACATCAAAGCAACTGGAACTGTTTTGTGTCCATTGGCATGTTTTTCTGAAGGCTACACATTCCCAGGTTTATGCTTCCTGAAGGGTTTGTTAGTTGAGGCTTGTTCTCCGTGGGTCGAAGTTCATCAGATACTGTCCCATCCTGAAAAGCGGGGACTCGGAGCTTAGATATCACTGGATTTGTACATATCTGAAAGCAGTCTTGTAATTGGCACGTTGCCGATGGTTTTTTTGAAAAACACTTCTTCTATGGTTGATGGACTAATAGATCGTAAAGCTGGCAAAAGCAACAGGAGTTTTCCAAAGCGACAGGGTTGCGTGGGATATCTGGAAGAGGAGAAGCCACGAAAGCAAGGTAAGATCCATTACTCTTGTTGAGTCACAGCCCGTGCTTGAAGGCACACCCTCTTCCTGGCTGGGCCTCTCTCTTTACTACCCCACCCGCCCTGCAACAGAGGCCCCCACAGGTGCTTCTGGCCCTGCTCTGCAGGGTGAACAGTTGAGGCATGAAGAGCCTAAATGATGCTGCCAAAATCACGTGGTGACTGTCTCTACATTAGCAAAGGGCTTGCATTTTGTTTGGAGGAAAAGTAATTTTAATTTTTTTTGAAGATTTTATTTGTTTGAGAGAGAGAGAGGTGAGAGAAAGAGCACAAGCAGGGGGAGCTGCAGGTAGGGGGAGAAGCAGGCTCTCCGCTGAGCAGGGAGCCCAATGTGGGGGCTCGATCCCAGGACCCCAGGATCATGACCTGAGCCAAAGGCAGACGCTTAACCGACTGAGCCACCCAGGCGCCCCGGAAAAATAATTTTAAGAAACATGGTACTAAGTTCGGGTCAGATAATACACTGAAGGCTGCCAGGGTAGGAAATCACCACGCTGCTGAGGATAAAGGTAGTGCTAACATCCACGTTTTCTGATTCGTAAGGCTCCTTCCTCAGCTCGTTCCCTCAAATAAAATGGATTCCTTTTCTAAGCCGTTCTCCAAATTATTATTCAGGCATTATACTTAGTCACTCTCAGGAATAATTCTGTCCTTATTACACTGCAAATTAAAGACTAAGTTCTGTTGGGTGGTAGTGCCATCCAACTTTCATGTCAATGAAATTGGCATGTAATTAAAGATGTGAGAAATTGCTTAACAATTTCCTCTCTTGATGTGCAACATACGTCTGTGCTCAGATGGGCAAGTTCAATTTTCTGCTGCCCTTAGATGCCTGTAACCTCACTGTGGCCCGGATGCTCCCTCCATCAATTTTTTACAATCAGCTACCTATGTATTTCACAAGGAGGGCTCCTGCCTCTACAGCACACCACCCAGAAGACTGCGCTCCTGGAGCACCTGTCTGTAAGTCAGCCAGGTTTAACCCCTCCCTGGCCCCAGCGTGCTAGAAACTGACAGATATCAAAACTCCTTCAGAGGAGTTAGGTAGCTGAACGCTGAGTTTAACTGACCAGTAACTTCACCCTGCAAATAGAATCCAGGGGAACCATTGTCACGGTTGTCTCTTGGCTTTGGGCACCTGGGAGTCCCTCTCTTCAACCTGATACTAGGCTGGTAGGTCTTTCTGGGCCTCTGAGGACCTCGTTTGGCTCTTTTGCTGCCACGCTTCATTATCACCCATGGACAAGGACCACCAGACTTGTAATCCCAAGACCCACGTCTCCCTTCTACTTTACTCTCTTCAACAGCTTTGTTTCCCTTCCCAGGGTCAGGCCGAGGAGCAAGCACCCTGCAGTGGGTGGGAGGCTGTGGCTGCCTAGAGAGGCCTCCACTGTGTCTACAGAACTCACCCAACATTCTGGAAGTTTCCCACAGTGAGGAAATACTGTGGGAAATAGTAACTTCCAGAAAGGATGGATTTTGGAGAAACCATAGACCATGAACTCTTGATTTTCTGCATGTAGATTATCCACTCACCTACTCACCCACTTCTTTTATTTCCTAGTTGGGAAGGGGCTGGTTAGTCAACAAGAATGAATTGTCTGTTCTTTGTGGAGTCCTGTACTACCTAGAAACAGTAACAGTGCGTGTGTGTGTGTGTGTGTGTGTGTGTGTGTGTGGCAGAGAGAGAGAGAGAGAGAAAGAGAGTCTAACTACTCAGTATTATTTTTTAGAATATCTATGTCCCGTGGGGCACCTGGGTGGCTCAGTTGTTAAGCGTCTGCCTTCAGCTCAGGTCATGATCCCAGGGTCCTGGGATCGAGTCCCATGTTGGGCTCCCTGCTCAGCAGGAAGCCTGCTTCTCCCTCTCCCACTCCCCCTGCTGTGTTCCCTCTCTCGCTGTGTCTCTCTCTGTCAAGTAAATAAATAAAATCTTTAAAAAAAAAAAAAAAGAATATCTATGTCCCTGATTTCATCCATTAGCATAAATAACTGGAAGTTTTCTTTTCAGGCATAAGTGTTCTGTGTCTGTCACAGATCCGTGTATTTGATCTTCAGTTATAATATACAGTTTGTGTGAGACGCCAATTCCTAGCTTTTTCCTTATGTCCCAGATAATTAGAGAAGTAGCCTACAGAGCTGAGTTTGCGATTTTAACAATTAATGCATAATTAGCTCAGTTTGCAATACTGACTTTTCATTTCAATTTTGGATCTTATTTATCTAGACAGGAAAGTGCTAGAGGAGAATGTTCTCTGATTGAAGGAGCTAAGAAATAAGGCATATGCCATTTTGTCCTATGTACAACTCTAGGTATTAATATTAATTATAGGGGCACGTGGGTGGCTCAGTCAGTTGAGTGTCCAACTCTTGGTTTCAGCTCAGGCCATGATCTCGGGGTCTTGGGATGGAGAATGGAGACTGCTTGGGATTCTCTCTCCCTCTCTCTCTGCCCCTCCCCCCTTCTCTAAAAAAATTAAATTATAACTATAGCTCATATCATGAAATAAAAATTCCTTGTCAAAGCAAATGTGTTCCTTCAATGAATAACTTCCTTGTTTTGAGGCTAGGGAGAAGTAGTATACTTGTTATTTTCCTAAAATAGACTCCTGTTAATTTGTGGTTGAGCTCTCTCAGGTCACCCTAGAAGAAGTTTCTGGTGGGCCCTGCCCTCTCAGACTCCCCTTCCTGGGCTCTGGCATCTCCAGTGCCTCTACCACAGTCCCTGTGCTGGCTCTCCTCGCAGCCCTTCTCCCCTGCTGAAGGCCTGCCATTCAAGGATTGGCTCACATGTTATCTCCTCCATCATGCAGCCTTTCCAGACTTGCCCTCACCAACTAGAATTCATCTCTCCCACTCCCCACTTTGCTTTTTCTCTCTTCGCTGGTCTGAACTGAATGAACACTTCTGTCTACTTCATGCAGTGAAAAGGGGGAAGTGTCTTGTTCTGTCTGGTGTCCCACAATTCTCACCAGGAACCCTGCATGGAGCGAGTACTCAGCAAGGCTTGACTGAATCAATAAGTGGATATCATATTCTTCTCAGTGTGATGTTCTTTATACCTTAATGACTTTAAATGTCAGAGTCAGTCATGATATACAAGTTAGTTTTTAGTGGGCAAAAAGTGCCCAAATTATGTACTGCTCCATTTTTATAATTTTGAGCAAATATTAAGTGCTTACTATACATTCTGAAATTTAACATGGGTTTAAAATTTTAAAACCATAGCACTTTAATTTGAAGGCCATGTACGCAGGCACCATCACTCAACATAATTTCAGTGATAGTCCATGGACAGGGAGCGGTTTTATTCATTAGTTTTCAAAAGAGGATTTAAAACAGAAATAAGCAGATTCATAGCAGAAGCAGTCTCACCCCCAGTGAATACGACTGACTTGGGATTTCTCCCACCCCTTAGGTGAGGAAGGCATGAACTGCCTTTAGCCACTCACTTTAGTTACTCCCAGCACAGTGTCTGTGGGTGATGTTGAGATGATGGAGACAGGTTTCCATGGGCTTCCTTTCAAGGTCAATCTGAGAATAAACAATCCTAAGCAACTCTATTCTAACCTCAGATCTACTGCAATCCTAACTTGGGAAGCTAGCAGGGTTCCGCTACTCTTTAAGAGCCTTGCTTTTTTTCATCTGAAAATGAGATCACAAAGTCTATACCTTTTGGTGGACTTGTCCATTGGTGGGCCAGGAGGAGCACTCCTGGAGCCCCAGGGGCTGAGCGTTTCTACAACGAGCCAAGAACAGCCCCTTCCAGTGGGCTCTGCTTGGGCCAGAAGATGCCTGATGGATGCCATGACTCAAAATAACTCAATGGATACCAGTCACCAAAGCCAAACAGCAGTCACGATGGGGTTAAAGATGGCCTCTCAAGGATGATGCAAATGTGTCCACATGTTTTGATGGATCTGCTTGTTCAGCCAGGCCAGCCATAGGGGGTCTGGCAATGCTTTCACTTTGATAATCTAATCTGATCTGCTCCTCTCATCCACCCTGTGAGATAAGTGAGATTCTAACTGTATTAACTGGTGGGCAACAGGATAATTAGTCACAGGATTTGAACTGGCTTATTACTGCCTGCTCACACATTCACAATGGAAGCAATTTTTTTTAAGTACACAGTCAAGGCAAACAAGAGTCACCTGGTATGGATGTAGCTGTTGAGGGTTAGCTGGGCCTCATCTTGAAGGGCTGCGATGGCGGCAGCATTCCGGAAACTTCTCAGCTCAGAACCACTGTGTGTAGGAACTAGAAACGAAGATGGGGGAAACTATGATAAGCAGCACAGAAATGCAGATGGGAAGGCACCTCTCTGGAAATGGATGGCCAGCAGGAGAACAGGTAGCGCCCCCACCACGGAAAACTGGGCCAGCCCCAGAGTATCAGCTCCCTTAAAAAAATCCCCTCTTTTTGCAATTATCAGTCTGGACTCTCAGGTGGCTGAGTGAGTGAGGTGGCAAACCTGGCGAAGGAGAGGAGGTGGGGGTTTGCGTCAGCTTACCAGCTTTGAAAGTGACGATACATTTCAGACAGGCAAATTCGGTAGCATCTAACCGGAGTTGTCTAAATCGGGCCACCACCTCTTGTAAAGCTTGTATTTCAGATATGATCTTGTTCAGCTTCTGGGAATCTGTGTTGTCACCGTTCATGCCTAGAATAGAAATAGGGAATAAATGCTCTAATATGAGGGCATTTTCACGATTTAATATTGATTTTTGACAGAATTCTGCATATCAATATCTATTCAATTGTCACTCTAAGATATCTGATTCCCTGTAAACTGGCTATATTGTATGAAAGTTAATGTAAAATCTTCTCTTGGATGATGACAAACACAGTAATTTGCATTTAAATAACAATGCAAGCAGTCATGAATACAACAAAACAACATTATTTGCATTTAAATATAGATTTATAAGTGACAGGTATACTCTATTGTTCAGCAGGAATTTGTTATTCTTTACATGTTGTTCTTTTTTCAGTAATGTATTTTTATGGTAATTTCTACAACAAAGTCATTAAATTGTGCAATTCTTACCAGATACAGCCAGTAGAGTGTTAGCATCAACCGGAATGGCCCATTGTGCTATTCCTAGAACAAACAGTTCTCTCCAAGCATCTTCCAAAAGCATCAGCTGTCGTACAATAGATGTATAATATAATATAGTGTGTAATTTATAAATTTACAAACAATTTCAATATGTAAATTTCCATTATCTTAAAAAGTGCTTTAAATGCCTGTCTTGGTAATTTTTCCTCTGAATATTCCAGCTTTTCCTTTATTTTCCATATTTTCCTTTTTGAAAAGGTGCCTAGAGATAAGCACAGGCTTCTGAGAGTCAGCCATTCCAATTCCCCAAACTTTGCTTTCTTTGAAAAGGGTTTACCCTTCTTGGCCTTGCATCTATTCATTCCCGACCACCTAGAAACTTCTCCAGAGACCCAGGCTCTATGAAATGCCACCAGCAGCTCAGCAGGCAGATCCCCTTCATATAAAATGCTGGTATTATCAGGGTTGAGGATTACAGACTAAGCGTGCAGATCTGGGCCCCCATCTTCCTAGAGGGTTGGGGGGCTGGGCTGGGAGAGAGAGAGAGAGAGAGAAAGAGAGATCACTAATTCCCAAGAGGCATGCAGGGAAATCAGGGTGTAATTATGTTAATCGGGTTGTGCTGAGTTTACCTCATCTCACTCCCTGATTTTTCTGAGACTCATAAGTGGACAACATCAAGGTGCTTGTCATTTTCACTCTAATAAAATGTGCTACTGAATATTTAAAATGAAAATCTGGCTCCTTTTCCAAATTAATATACTGGATTCCACTTCATTGCAGTTTGCTTGTTGTTGAAGGGTTTCCACTGAAGGGCGAAGTGGCAGACAGTAAGTAAATTTTGTTTGTATTAAAGAGTATACAAATACCGGTTTTCAGAGAAAGTAGCCAGTACACACTCTCGCGTGCGTGCACGTGCACGCGCGCGCGCACACACACACACACACACACAGAGCAAATGGTTAGAGTCAACCAGCAAACCTGGTCAAAGATAGAACCTAACTATTTTGAAAAAAAGCTGTTTTTGAAAAATCTCTCAAAAGCCAGTCAATTCTGGATGATTTATGTGAAGGTATTTCCTTTTGGGAGCTAAGAGCTGAATTGTGAAGGCTTGTAACCAAAATCACAATCAGACCAAAAAGGTTTAATTTTGAAAAGGCTTTATTTTTAGTTTTATTGCATTAGGTACAGAAAATAATACTTTAAAATGCAAGGTAAACAATATCTAATTCTGATCATGTCTGAAAGTCCAGGCTACGGAAAAAAGAACATCCCATGCTAGAAGATTAAATGTTTTGAGCACATTGCTAGGTCTCTCTGTAGGAAACATATTTCAATATTAAAGGGCACCATTATGCTTTAATTAGGTATAAAATGAACTAAAGAAATAAGCCACTTGCTTTCAAAACTACTTATTAGCCTTTTTAGAAATTTGTCATTAATTTCCACGAATGTACTGGTAACGGCCAATGGTTATGAACACTTCATTTTCTTTCTTGCCCTTAAGATTAGAAAAATTCTGGCAGAGGCTATTTCTAAGATCCCTAACAACAAAATTTCTGGCCTTTG
The DNA here is from genome assembly GCF_011800145.1 of Mirounga leonina. Taxonomy (NCBI): domain Eukaryota; kingdom Metazoa; phylum Chordata; class Mammalia; order Carnivora; family Phocidae; genus Mirounga; species Mirounga leonina. The sequence continues at coordinate 63,989,606 of NW_023270807.1, read as the reverse complement.
GTACGATGTAATTTTAAGCAGCATATACTTTTTCTCCCTCTGACTGTCATTTACAACCACAGAATTATGCACAATGCCCATTTGTTTACAAAATCTCTAAAAGTACTTCAAGAATTAAGGGAGATCCTAGCCTGTAGGAGGTGTGCAATGCACCCCATAACCGAACATGCTCATCAATTAGTGGTCAAGGTCGTGAGTATCACAATGGAAAATATAAAGCTGTGAACATGAAATAATGAGACTAGCTCTGAAAATTTTACAGGCGAATACTCTCATCACCTATTTCTCTCAGGTCCAATATTCTTAAGAAACATTGTTTTATTAACAATTTTAAATGTCATTAAGATTTTTTAAATTTGTGATTAAATTTGATGTTTCAATTAAACTTAAAAAAAAGAGAGAGAGAATGTTCTTGTATATTTGTTTTTCATAGACCAGATCCAACTTTCCTGAAATAACATAATTACCTTTCTTAGTAAGGATACCATAGCTAGTTATTTTGAACCCATCGTAGGAAGCTAATAAAAATTGTCTCCTCATTGCTGTTAAAAACGGATGCCTGGCCTTCAGGATTTATCCAGGTGACCTCCAGTTTCATAAGGCTGACCACTGTTGTTTTTTGTTTTTTTTTCCCCCAGGCCCCTTCCCCAAGAGCTCAGTGCCCTCTTGGTCATACCTGGTCCTGCAAAGATAGCGTGGAGAAAGCTGGTACACTCTTAGCCCACTTGATGCTCATAAACAGAAGCCTGGCGGCTGATTCACACACAGACTCTGTGGCCACTTCATACAGATACATTGGGGTCCCATTCACTTCATGGGGGTACTGAGCGGGGAAGAAAGAGAAACACCAGGGAGTGAGGAAACCACAGCTTTGCAGGAAGAGCCAAACTTTTAATTTCCTAATTAGAATAGGGAAGGAGATAGGCATTTGGATGTTCTGCTTAAACATGCAGTTGCCACTGGTAGACAAAAAACAAACATCTATATCTATAGACTTTGAGAAATAATAACCACTGGGAAAGGCCCATTTCCAGTCTTTGGGGGCCTGTTCCTTCCAGAGGGGCATCTGGCTTTTCTATCCCCTGCAGCAAATTTTCCTCCGACTGAGCCAAGTGCCAGGCCTGTCTCCCAATTTAGACAAGAGCTGCTTGCATTTGTGTAAATAAAAATAGATGTGAAAAAAGTATAAATTAATAGGCATCCCAAACACAAATATGCATATGAGTATTTTTAGAAAGGATTAGTATATTATGGAAATATTTCAATTAGACATCTTAATCATTCACAGAGCATTCCCCATTCATAACTGACAACATATTCATAACACTACTTTCCCAAGCTTATTATACACATCAGGGGTAAGAAAGCAATATTAAATATTGTGCTTGTGCGTGTGCCCAGGTGTTTGGCTTCCCTGCAGTTTGGGGCTGCAGCTGGCCCTCCCCTTCGCGCCCGGAGTGGGTGCTTTGGGTAGGTACCAGCTGGAAGCCTGGAAGGTAGTCCCTAGGTGGCAGCCTTTTGAAGTGGTTCAGGCTGTGGCCCTGCTCAATAGAGACTCAATCCTGGTATAACCACATGCACCTCAGAAGGCAGTGAAGGGAGAGCGGAAGACCAAACCAGCTTCCTCAAACTGTCCTAACAGGTGCGCTCCACCTGTTGTTGCTGCATTAGGGACCCACAGCCTTGCCCCAGAAAAACAGATCCCTGCGATCTGCCACAAAGGGACTCTTCTCTGCCGGCTGCAGCCAACTCCTTTCTCCTAAAAACAGAAGTGCTCTTCTGGTCTCCGGAAATACCGAGGTTGCCCCTCAGTTCAGCCGGGACTCCACACCAGGGCATTGTTTAAAGGTGCGAATTCCTGGGCCCCACCTCACCCTGGCTGAAAGGGACTCTGTGGGGGATGGGCCAGGGAGTCCACATTGTAGCCAGCTCAGAGAGTGACTCTACTGTCCACTAAAATTTGAACACTCCTGGCTTAACAGGGGAGAGTGGGGGGCCGACAACTCCCTGCAGAGCCCGACCCCGAGCACCAGGCGAGGTCGCTCTGTCTTTGGCTTGAGCCCATCCTAGCTCCGGAGAGATGGGAGCCCCCGCCCCCGCCCTCAGTTGGCCGCCAGACTCCCCAGAGTCCAGCGAGGGCACGGACCTTGGGCGTGGGCTGAGCCAGGCTCACGAGAGTCTGCCGCTCCGGGGTGGCGGACACGGCGGCCAGCTCCAAGCCATGGGGCTCGAGCTGCGTGACCGCGGTGAAGAACGCCGGCGCGGGCAGCGCGGCGGACGGGAAGTGCGCAGCCGCCCCGTTCTCTTCCTTATGTCCACGGAAGTAGAGGGCCACCTGCTTGCGAATGGTGGACGTCCGAGGCCCCCGCTCGTGCTGCACGGCTGCAGAGACAGACAGATGGACGAATGCCCAGGATCAGAGACTCGACAACACTTAGCCGCTGCCGAGCTGCCGGGCCAAACGCCCCGTCTGGGCAGGCAAGGTCACTCAGAGGTGAAGAGAGGGAGGGGCAGGGATGGGCGGGCGGAGGACGCTCTGCGACCTCACTCTTACACTGCAGGCATGAGAGAGCTGAGGCTGAGAAGGGGAGCCCGACCCCAAGTGTCACGATAATGGCCAAGCCTCCAGCAAGACTAGGTGTGTTCTCTCGTGCGTTCAGGGCTCTTCCCCACCCAAGAGAGGTCGCGGAGAAACCAGAGACCCTGGAGGGGGGCGGGAGGGGAGTAGTTGGGTATCCTTGTCCCCGACAAAGGGGAAAGGGAGCACTGTGCCCAGCCAGGCACTGCGTCCCTACGGAGACTTCTCCCGCTCAGCCCAACCACGGCTCCCCCCACCTCCACCCCCGCGGAAAGGGTGTTTGGCCTCCGAGGGCCTCCGGAGAAAAGGACCCTAGCCGTTGACACACTGGGGTATGGAACGAGGGAGAGCCCGTCTTGGAGTGTGCTGGAGGAAGGCAGGGGAGATGTGACAATTACCGCCAACAGTTTAAACAAACAAATTAATTCAGGGCAATCTTCTGCTCGCAGAGCTTGACAACTTGTCAATACACAAGTTCAACAGGTTGGACGTTCCCTCCTGCTTCCTGCGCGGCTAAGGAAGGAGCTCTCCCCAATGGGCGCTGTGCCTCCTGGAGCTGCCTCCCTGCCCGGACCGTGGCCAAGGCAAACCCTCTCAGCATCCTGTCCTGAGGCCCCATTCCTCCCTCCCGGCCATGACCCCGGCTCCCGGCCCCCGGCCAGGCCTGGGGCGCCCTCACCAGGCCACCACTGGGCACGCACTCAGCCTGCGCTCTCCGCCCGAGAAGCATCTGATGCCCTAGTTCTTGCTGCGCGAGTTTAACAGCCTTCTGAAAGTCGTGTGTCCGAGGCACCCACAGGCGTCACCCTGCCTCTCCATCCCCTTTTTGTAGAACCGAGAGAAAAAGCCCAGATCGCCACAGTGGCTGTTCTGGTTTGGGAATCTTGATGAATTAACAAACACGGGCTCGAAATTCCGCGTGTTTGTGTCTCTGCCCTTCCTCCTCCAACACAGTCTCCCAGTCCCCACAGTCTCCAATCTCGGAGACTATCCAGACTGCGAGATCCTGCGGAAGGCTAACAGGCTTAGAGGCGGCCACAAAAGAGCTGCAAGGAGAGGTGAGAAGAGGTATTAGGACATGAAGCAGGAAATACCGCGCACGTGTGTGCCCAGCAGAGTGGGGTCCCGAGAGCGCTGTCTTCATGGGGGTGGTTGGGGGGCACAAGTTTCCTATGTGGGTGTGGGCCATACCTTCAGAGTTCAGTGGGGTGGGGGTGGGGGCTCATGCAGAGAGACGGAAGGATAAGACTGAAAGTCCGAGGCCAATTCCCAGCATCTGGAAAGAAGTGCTCCAGAGATGATTTACATGCATTGGAGTGCCATGTATTTTCTGTACATATAATTTACTTACTAGTCAACCAACATTAGAGAAATAAAAAGCTGTACTGATTACCATCTTTGTTCATGTTGACTTCCAAACACTTCTTCAGCCGACACGCCCTGCACTGGTTTCTGTGCGTCTTGTCCACCGGGCAGCCTCCCTGGAACAGAGCGCAGGCGGTCAGCGGGCCCCAGGGCCTTTAGACTGGAGACGCGAAGCTGGCGCCGGGTCGGGGGAAACGTGGAGGTGGGCATGGACCCCGCCACCGATCTCGGAGCTGCAAGCCTGGGTCCGTGAAACTTGGAGGCCTTGGGCACGAGCAGGGCTAGGTTGGGAGAGGGCCAGGATTCCCCGGGGCTCCTTCAAAAGGAACAGCCCCTGACCCTGTGAAAGTGGATAAGGAGGAAAAGTCCTTCGCCATGCAGGTGAAGGGTCAACGCGCCTGGTTTTCCTGACTCTGCCGTGTTGGGAGGAGAAGCTCTGGAGGGGAGCTTCCGCCAGGCTCGGAGGTCGTGGAACAGGGGCGAGACTTTTCAGGACCGAAGACAGCGACCTGGCCCCAGAGGAGGAGGCTTCGGAGCTCAGCTGGGAGCGGGCTTGTCAGCCAGGATCCCCACCACGCCCCCCTCCTGCCAACTATTCTTTCCGCCTTCAGGTCTCGAGTCTACTTCTTTCTGTCACTTGGGGGGCGGGCATTTATTTGTCGGATACATATTTCCCGTTTATTCTTCACTCTCTTGTTTCCTCACTCCTGGGGCTGCACTTGAAGCTACCCTTATAACTAGCATGTAAAGATGTCTTAAAGACTGGCCGTAGCCCCGATTCATGGAAACACAGCCATTCCTGGAAGGTGAGGCAGAAGCCAGAGTGGTTAGCAGGGCAAGGCCTACAGAGGTGAGGATAGGAAGGGAAGAGCCCAAGGCCTGGGCAAAATCTAGAAATGCCCATTATGTAAATATGACCAGGAAGAGAACGTGATGGACTGTCTGACAAAATGATAATATGGACTGAGAATATTGGCATGATAACTAGAAAAGAAGAGCTAATTACTGCCTTAGAAATATTTGAGATGCACGAGAAGAAATGTTCTACCTAATGCAATTTTCTGGAAAAATATTGGCTATTAGAAGAAGAAATTTACAGAGAAAATTTCTTATGGAATTCATTCAGTGTTAGGTGTTATTCCTGAAGGAACATATACATAGATACATAAAGAGTCATATCTACATATGCATTTTATACACCAAAAATATATAAGAAGTTTCGTGCTCTCCTGTATTTATATGACTTGCAACTGTTACAAGTACTGTAGGGAGAAAGAGAATAAAATAAATGTATTTTTATTTTCCTTCATAATCTAAAAAATTCATATACTGTGAATTTGGGGTAGGCACATTTTCTGAAACAGCCTTTAGGAAAAGATTACACACTTGAATACATTTTTTTTAATGAGATCCCACCCTTCTGATTTAAAATATGTGGAGGTATTTAAAATAAGGGCAGGGCAGAGGTTTGTAACAATTTCTATATGTCCTCATTACTGTTAATAATAAATTGGAATATTGTTTATCTAGAAATAATTTTTGCTTTCTAAGTGAATTCTTCAGGGCATCTTTGCTGGCCAGTGTAATAGCTCAATGTAAAGAGGGTTAAAGAACTTGTTATTAAATGCAATCATATGTCTATCTTCATATGTTATCTTCCTCGTATTCTGATAAACAAGCTAATGCAAAATGGAAGCCTTCACTTGTTCTTAAGAGTGTCTTCAAATCAGATCACATGTATATAAATATCTGAAGCTTGAGAGAAAGATGAGTGCTTGAGCTCAGCCCATTTATTCTCTCTGCAAGGAGAGGACACCAAGCCTGATGAGTCTATTATCAGTCCTTTACAAGGACTTGGACTGACATCAATATGTTTGAATTGATAGCCAACCCCTTTGAAAATATCAAGCATCACATCTGAGATTTTGATTCCCTAATTCTGTGCATTGCATAAAATTAAAAGGTAATTTAAGTAGAAGCCTGCTCGAATCTGATGACCCACAGTAATACTCCATTCCTGCGGGGCTACAGGGATACAGTCCTGCATGTGTATGATGTGATGTGTCCATATGGTGATCTAGAAACTGATACAGAGCTGTGTACCCAATTAAACGGTTACCAGGGCTGGAGTTCAAAATAACTTATCCAAATATAAGTATCTTCTTATTTTTGTTGATAATCCAAATCTATTGGAAATTGATATGAGCAGACATAGCTTTAGAAAAAGAATAATTCGCTAGCTCCAGACAATATGTGTGTGTGTGTATCATATATAAATATTAATTAATGAAGATGTTTTACCATTTTGGTTACCAAGGGATGACTTCTGACTAACACACTCTCCAGGGTCTTCTTGGGAGTCAAGGTGGTAGCTCTGTGCTGAGAGTCTGTGTGCCTGGCCTAGGAAAAGGCAGTGTGGAACCAAAAGACTGATCTCCCTAAAATGATCCTATTACTGAGCTGGAAACTGAGTCAGGAGGTCCTACTTTTTCTTTCTGGAAGCTTTGGCTCACTCTCAGCCCATGTTCTAACTCCCTTGGCTTTTTGAGACCGTTCTGCCTGCTCAAGACCAAAACACAACCAACCAGGCACATCTTCTAAACAGAGAAAGAGAAGATATGGGAGCCTTGGAGAGGATCCCAGTCGCCCCTTCCTTGAGAGCTTTCTCTTCTTGCCCACTCTGCCCTTTCCTGACAAGGCCTAGCTAAAGTCTCATGGGTGCCAAAGCCCCACTGCTCACTTCCAGTGCAGTCCTGCTTCTCCGAAGTTGAAAGGACAAAGCCCTTCACACAGCAAGTCCTGTGTTCCAGATGGCCACACTCACCTCGGGTGGCAGCCTTGCCTGGGATGCCCTGTGCCTTTTACTTCTGCCACGGCAGGCAGGGGTCAGCGCACTGAGCTGGGGCTGCTGCTAGGAATGGGGGAGCGGGGGTGGGGTGCGGGCAACGCAACACAGCCTTCCCTCCCTCCAGCTTGCAACGTGTGGTTTAGACTCTAAAGTTCCTTAGGCCCCCTGGGCTGGCTCTAAAGCGGCTGGGTGAGGGCCATACCCAGTGTCAAAGTCTGGGAGAGAATTACAAAAAGCGGGGTGGGGGGTGTGTGTGCAGGGAGGAGCCCGGATTTCAGATTCCCCCCGGCACACTCCTGTATCTTCCCTTACCTCTTCCCGCCTTTCCCACGCGGAAGGGCCTCTGAGAGCTGAGGCGGGAAGGAGGGGAGAGGAAGGGAGAGGTCAGGGCTCGGTCTCTCCTCAGCAGCTTGGAAACTCGGAGGAGGCCTGGGCACAAACAAAGGAGGGGGAGGCGGCGGAGGGGAGCCGGGCAGCGCAGCCCTGGCCGAGGTACCTGGTTTCCAGATTTGCAGACATACGTCCTGTTCCTTCGGATACTCCGTTTGAAAAACCCCGAGCAGCCGTCGCAGGCGTAGACCCCGTAGTGTTTCCCCGAGCTGCGGTCGCCGCACACTTTACAGGGGATGTCTAAAATACGGCCTGCAATGGCAGGAAAGACAGGCAAGGGGGGAAGGGAAGAGAGGGAGAGGAGGGCGGAGAAGAGGGAGGCAAGGGGGAGCGGGAGAGAGAGATGCTAAGCAATCTGACCTCTGAAGGGATTAGCACCGAAGCTGCGGTAAAAGCAAATAATGAAGTGATTTTATAGCCAAACTTTTTTTCCTTGAGCAAGTGTCAGTTTCCTACAATGAGCATTATTCATGCACCGCTACATGTATTTGGGTCTCTTCTAATCGCCGAGACCCATTTTGGAATAAAAGATTACAGCAGGCCGGGGCCGCAGCACGGCCCGCCGCTGCCTTTCTGCTCCGCGGAAAGTTTGGCCGCCTCCCTCCCCCCGTCTCGCATTTAACAGAGAAAGTTGTTAGCGCGCGAGGAGACAAACTTGAAATGTAAAAGGGGAAAGAAGAAAAACAAACACGGCTGGAACCGGGGATGGCAGCTGGAAGGCAATCGAGTTTTCTCTGAGCTGCCGGGCGGTTGTTATTATTAGGATTATTATTGTAATGCTAATACCAGGATTATTAATGATAATAAGGGTAGTGGTAATTGCCCAACTTTCGCTTTACCTATTTTAAAAAATGCTTAGTGGATCGCTTTTGAGAAATTATTTCTTTTAGGAAAAAAAACCATTTTCCCCCCAAAGTAACTAGCACCGGGCTGGGCAAAGGAGAGAGCGGCGCGTGCGCGGTTCCTTCGCAGGTTAGCGCGGGACAAGCCACCCGGCCCTTCTCCCTCCAGTGCCCAAGTTCTTCCTCAGAGACCTACCTCCTCACACTAGATCGCGGGTCGGGTGGGTCCCTTCCTGCCTGTTTTTCCTCCGCTGTGGGAGGCTGATATTTTAAAGGAGCTAGCTGGTTTCTCTAGACTGCCCTCCACCCCTATTGGCCTCGACAGTCGCCTGGCCTTAGAGAACTTTTCTTGGAATCCCCTCAAGCCTGGGTGGCTTCGGACCTCGGAGGAACGTTAGGGAGAGGGTGGTATTCCAAAATTCAGGAGGGAGGGAACTCTTTTCTCTACGGTTCAAGAGTCCAACCAGCCTGAAGCGATAGGGACTTAGAAATCTTTCCTCTCGCAAACAATTAAAAGTGGCCACACTTTGATAATAGTAATGATGGTAGTAATCATTAACTTCTTTACATTAAATTTTCCCGTTGCGACTCCACCCAAGGCCTCCAGTCTGGGCCCGAGAGCCCTCCGCCCCGGTGAAACTGGACTGTTGCTGCCTGGAGCACTCAGGTTGGGGAGCGCTATCAGGCTGGGGTGCAGGGAGGCGAGTCAGAACCACCCGGCCAGGGGAAGAGAGGAGGCCAGGGCGCCACGTGGGGAGGGCCCCGAGGTCTCAGAAGTGGAAACTTGCTCGTGGATTCCGAGGCGTCCTGGCGGGCGCGAATCCTTGAGCAAGGCCCTGGAGGAGCTGCTGGGGGCCGGGAGGGAGGGGGGCGTGGAGAGCCCAGCGGCCTGGGTGGGGGTGGGGGTTCGGTAACGACCAAGCTCGGCCGGGGTAATTACAACCCCGCCATAGCACCTGCCTATAGAGCCACCAGTGACCCGTCAAAAAGAGTAGCATGGGAATTCAGACGGCGACAAAGGCCGGTGGCGGAGGCGCGCGGCGCGCCGACCACCGCCTCGGCGCCCCCTTTCCTGCAGGGTGGGAGGAAAGGTTATGCTGGGGGGTGGGGGGAAGAAGTGGCTGGAGAGAGCCAGGCGAAGCCACAGCGGGGCTTGTCCTTCACCCCTCTGGGCCTGTCGCTGCACCCATGGGGACTCACAGGCGCCCAGCAGCCGGGGACTTGAGCGGGGCTGCATCGCACTCACGCTGCAAACAGTAAACTTGGTTTCCTTATTTTGCAACCATCCTTCCCAGCATGACACGCGCCCTCTGGCTGAGCTGGGGTCCATGTTTGGGATTCAACAATCCTGTCGCCCCAGCTGTCCTCTTCCCGGTGGCACTTTTGATGATGCCAAGATGAGGGCGCAGAAGCAGCAGTTGTGGTGTTTCTCCCCGACCCCGCCCTTCCCAACCAGACAGGAGGACAGGGACACACCACATCTCTGGAGAACCCCATGGGGCGCGGGGAGGACCGGCGCGGGGTGGGTGACCCCTCTCCAGCTGGGGGCGGGGGCCCGGGCTCCTCGACAGTCGCCCGCGGGGCCGCCACAGCTGCGGGTGGGTCCTGCCTCGGCGCCCACATCCGGGCCTCGGCTCCCGGGGCAGATTAGAGGCCGGCCGACTCGCCTGGGGCGGGGCACAGGAGGGAGGGACGCGAAAATTCCGGGGCAGAGCGGGTCTGCGCCTCAGACTCCGCCACCCAGCCACGTTAAGGTGACTTGGGGTCACGAGACAAGCTGGTTGACCCCGTTGCAAAGCTCCTCTCATTTAGCAAACCGAGCGAGCTCCGACGTGAGGCAAGCGGGAGTTTCCTGAGGCTGGAAAACCGTTCTTAACTTCCCTCGCCAGGGGGTCCCCTCGGGGCTTTTTGTGTGTCATAATTGCCTAAAGATATATGGCAGCTTCGATTACTGTAATTACCATCAGAGGCTGTTGAAAGAAGTTAGTCTGGGCTGCAGGGGTGACTGGCCGGGGTCTTGTTACCACCCAGGCGGGGCTCCCGGGTGACATCGCTCTGCCCTCCAGCTGTGCGAAACCGAGCGAGGCGGGGGCTGCAGACCTCGCCGCCCGGCTCGGTCCTGACCTCGCCCGCTGCGCGCCGACCTCCTCGCCGCCCCGGGCCCGAGGGCCGCAGTTTTCGGCCCGGCTGCCGCCACCTGTCTGGAGAAGGCCGGGATGCAGCGGCGCCGCGGGCGGGGGCTGCCTTCCTGCGGGCCTGAGGAACTTCCCCGGCGGCGGCCGAGCCTGCCGCGGGTCTCAGGCTTCCGCGGCCAAACTCAGGCTCTTGGGAAGTTGGAGAGCTCCCAAGTCTCCCCAGCATGTCACTCAGCCTTTTTTTTTCCTGAGTCCGGACGGTTCGCCTGAGTCCCAGTCCACCAGACGCGGGTGCGGCCCCCAGCGAAGCGAGCCGCGCGCCTGTCCCTTCCCTCTATTCCGAGGCCTCGTCTTTTCAAGCTCCCCCCACCACACACCAACCCCGGCGACTCCACACCGCAAGTAGACGAACAAGTCCGAGGCTCCTTACTTCTAGGGAAGAAGGCGAGGGCCTGTCACAGGGCGAGGTAGCAAGGAGGCCTGCCGAAGCCCGCGGGCTCTGGTTTTTGCAATAGAGGCTCAGAATGCAGCAGAAAAGGTTTCCTTCTGCGCCCCTAGGAGGACCTCCCACGCCAGACATGGGCCACAAAAAGCAAGCCCACCTCGCTTCCCCCAGTCGAGAGCAGCCAGAGCCAGCGTAGGCCCGAGGCTAACTGGAAACGCCAGGCCTCCGCAAGGCTACGCTCGGATTTGGGCGTCTGCAAAGTTTCCTTCTCTCTTCCCCCTGCCCTAGTTTAAATATTTCTCCTTTTCTCTTTTTGTTCACGTTCCCTTTACTTGAATTTTAAAAATGGTAACACCCAAACCAAAGCAAAAGTTTAAATTGCTTCCCACTTAAGTGGGACTTCATCATCAGTCCTCAGAAGTATCTTGGATTCTCCCAACTTTCAAAGACTCAGGACAATGAGGGCGAGTGAGGGGAGGGGGGCGTTTGAGGAAAGCACGGAGCGCCCAAAATGCTATGGGCGAAGGCAACAAGGGCGGTTTGAGAACTCCAGGACGTGGGGACTGCGACAGGGGCCACCCCCAGCCTTGGGCCCCGGAAAAGGCAGCTCCGGGCTACCGGAAGGCGGGAACTGCCATGCCCGGGGAGATCCGAGCCTTGCGACAACGCCCGCCCTACGCGGGCTCGGGCCTCCACATTCTCGGGTTCCGCAGCCACTGGGCCCGAAGATGCCCTCGCACACACACTTAGCCCCCCACTCTGGCATCTAGGGGCAGTTAGACATCAGCCGCAGCTCGGCATCCTGAAGGGGAGCCCCCAGCTAGGCAAGTTTGAGGAAGGAGAGGAGCGCGCGAAGGGAACAGGCCGCACACTCCTGCCTCCGCCGAGCTCCCGCTCGAAAAATCCTTGGGATTAGGGATTTGGTCCCCTCTTTGCTACAGCGGTTCGCCATACTTTAAATTCCCCAGTTATGACCTACGCGGATTTAGGATTAAGGAAAATGTGACTTTTAAATTGTTTCTGCTTCCCAGTTTGCAGGATTATTTGAAATAGCTAGAAACGGGGTGCAAAGCATTCCATTCAAATCCGCTTTGCGCAGAGTTGCTTTTGCGCGCTGGAGCTCGGAGTTTAGAGCGAGCGTGTTATTGTGCTACCGCCTGGAGCTGCGGCCTAGTTCCCGCCCCCGTCGCCCCCCCCCCCCCCCCCCCCCCCCCGCCCCCCACCTGGCGGCCAAGCGGAGACAACTCGGGGGACTGGTGGGCAGCATGGGTCTCAACCTTCCCACCATACCAGGGCGGGGGAGGGGAAGCAGGGGGAATCAAGCAATCCAGAGGTAACGAAATTCTTCTTCCCTCACCACGAAACATCCCGACTCACGGTCTCTGAGAGGCTGGGCCAAAGCGCACTCGCCACCGGAGTCTCTTTCCCGGGCTCGGAGCTGCCGCGCTCTGGGCAGGACCTCCCTCGCCTCCCCTCCCGCCCACCCCAGGCTGCGCTCCTGAGCCCCGCGGCGGCCCCAAAGGTACCCACTTGTTGATCCGGCCGGCTTGCTCATGCTGGCTGTCCCGGGCCGGAGCGGTTGGTGGGCGCTGCCCGAGTCCCGGCCGGCAGCGCCCGCCTCGCCGCCGGGCGCCGCCGCTCTCCAGCCGCCCTCCAGCCTGCAGGCTCCCGGGCCGGACAGGTGGGTGTCGGTTGCGCGCTGCGCTGCTCCCCGGGCGCTCAGAATTCGTTCCACGGTGGGAATTTAAGCATCCTCAAGTTTCTCCCCGGCTCTTGCAAAACCGCTGCTGCTGGGAATGTTGCTTGGTACCGACACACGCATGGACAGACAAACGGAGAGAGGACAGGCGGATCGAAGAAGAAGGGAAGAGGACAGCAAGAGGGGAATAGTGAAGGACAGAGATGGAGACACGAAAATGGTCTTCCTACGGAGCAAAAAGGACAAAATCCCTCTCTTTCCCCATTCCTGTCTCTCAGTCTTCAATTTCTCCTTCTACGTTAGGCATGCGGAGTGTGGCCAGATCTCTACAGACCGCTGCTCTTTTAAGGAAAGAAGGAAAACACAACTGCGGTCTCAGGCAGATGGGCTCCGCGCTGCCCAAACCTGAGAGCGGAGTGGGAAACTAGATTGCCGGGAAGTCTTCCGAGGGAACAGGCGGCCAGGTCCCAGTTTCCGGGGAAAGCCGCGCACAGAGCGGCAAAGGGTCCCCGAAGTTCATTACCCCGTGACTTTGTGCTTGTCGCTGCGGGCTGGGTCCCCAGTAATATCTCCAGAAGCGCTCTGACAGGCAGCCGCGGGGAGGGGAATAGGGCGTCCCTGGCCCACTTAGCTTTTCCCCCAACTCCTGGCGGGGTCTGACGTCAGCCATGTGCGGGGAGGGGATGGGAAGAGGGAGGGGGTTAAATGCTAATGATATTAATGAACCTCCAAGCGGCTCCGAAAGAAAATGCAGGCGCTGTCGGAGCTGACGACTTAGAGTGTGAATATGGGAGTGTGGATCTGTGCGTGCGTGATGGTGAGGACGGTGCTGCTCTTGTAATAAAAATGAATTATTATATTTCATGGCAAGGAGGAAGGGGAGGGGAGATGGAGCATTCTCAAAACGCTCTCCCCCTTTTCTCCAGAGCGCCAGACAGATTCGTGGAACAAACTGGGTGGCTGTGTGTTTGTGTGTGATTGTGCGCACCGGATATGGCCATGTGAGTTGGTTCATTCTTGGTCCCGTGCCCCTTCTGTTGGGTAAAACTTGGATCTGGTCCGAGGTGAGTAATTATTCATTTTGCAACTACCTTCGGAAAGTTGTAGCTGAGGACGCTCTGTGCGGACTTGGGGCCTGGGATGGGGTCTGCGGGAGGCTCCGCGTTCCTGCGGCCTTCGCGGAGTCCGCTTGGGCACCAGCTGCGGGGAGGGTGCCGCCCGCTCCCCAAAGCAAAGCCCATCCGGAGCAGAGCGAAGCTCCGGTCGCCTCCATTATCTGCCCTGGAGCGACTGGAGGGCAGAACTTTCCCTCCTGCAGCTCCTCCCCAGAAGGCTTCGCCGGCTCCCCCTCTCCAGGGAGCGTCCGGGATTCTGGAGAGCTTCCTCCGCCTTAGGCCCCCACCCCTCCGGCCAGCCTTCCCCCGATTCCTATGCTCTCGCGCGCCCCGGTCCCTGCGCCGCGCTGAGAGAGCGCACGCCGAGGGAGCGGCGATCCCCGATCTCTAAGAGATTAATTCTTATTTAAGCTCTCCCAGCAGCTTGAACTTGTCGAACAAGAGCTTGCCAGGCTGTCCTCCGGGCGGGGGCCGGCTAGAGGTCAGGGGTCACACCTCCTGCGCTCCCGCCCTCCGCTGCGCGTTTGGGGGGGGGGCGGGGAGGAGAACTGAGATCCGAGCTCCGCAATTCTACCCGCCCTCCCCTAGCGCCACTTTCTCCAGACTCAGGGTCAACCCGGGCTTTCGTTGAGAGTTTGAGTGTGCAAAGTGAGTGCCTGCGTCCCCCGAGCCCTCGGAGGGCGCAGCAGCTCCTCCACCTGGCGTCTCCCGGGCGCAGGCTGTGCGCTCCTGTAGGCGGCCTCAGCACGTGACTGCAACTTTCCGCAGCAGCCTCCGCAGGGCCTGGAGCTCCGGCCTGCGCACACCACACACTTGAGAGCCCGCGTCCTCGCCAGGGTCCTAGGGACACCCGGAAAAAGCAAGAAAGGGGACGGCTATTTCCCAAGTCAGCCCTCCTCGGTCTTTCGTATTGGGACCAGATTGGGGAATTGTGGGACAAAACCATAAACTTGAGGGTATTTTTTTAGGAGACAGGACAAGAAATCAAAAATTTTGACAGCTAAGTTGGGCAGTGTATTGGCCGCACACGCGAAATAGTACAAACTTGAACTCCGCGCCCAGAAAGGGAACTGATTTCCCGGGCGTCATTTGAGAAACACAGTTACTGTGCCAGGCTCGCTTTTGGAGCCTGGGGTTCTGGCTCCCACCAGAAACCCACTTGCCCCCCCCCCCCCCCCGCCGCCGCCACCACCATCACCATCACCATCACGTGGTCTCAGAGTGGGGCGCTTAAGAACAAAGAACAAGATCCAAGTATAGTAATGTTTTTCGGGCAAAAATGAAAGCCAATGTCAAAGACTAGATCTAGGCCTGTCTCCAAGGGAAAAGTTTAGGAGTCTGTGGCAAGAAGGAGACCTAGAAGCCGCTTTTGGGAGGGATGCGGGGCTTGGAGGTGGGACGACTATGGTTCTCGAGGGGTCCAAACTACCTCTTCCCCTATTCCCCGACATTTTTGCCCTGCTGGCTCATTTGTGGGCACCAAAACTTGTGGAAAATACTCCTGAGGCTCACCAAATTGTCTCAAAATCAAAATGGGAATGCCTCCCTCTTTTTCCTGTCACCAGTCCCTAATCAAGCAGAGTATCCATCCAGAAGGCCACTGAATAGAAACACACACACACACACACACACACACACACACACACACACCATCCCCACCACCACACCATCCAGCCCTGGCAAAAGGCACAACACGCGCACACACACCCGCAGCATGTTCGTCCTGTGTTCTGCGCGCCCGGCTGTAATTATCCGCGCGCTTTGCATAAATCACAATGCAATTCTGAAATCATCATGATGACTTTCTGGCATGATTGGTTCGGTGGCAACGCAGCTACAAGATCCAGGGTTGGCGGGAGGGGCTGGGGCGCGGCCGCCCACCACGTCCAGGAGGACCGTAGAGCCCAAGTGCCTGCAGGCTCATTGGAAGCTGCTGCAGGCCACAGGGAGCTCGGATCTAAGGTGTAGAAACTTGGGACTCTCAGTGGGTGCAGCTCAGAGAAGAAAGCCTCGACAAGACAGAGACTGTTACTTTCCATCTTCCTATCAATGCGCTTCATAGCTGAATTATAGCTGCATAAATGTTGGGTGAATAAATAAAGGAGGAAAGTCTCCTGCAGAATTCCCAGGAAGCCCCTCGAGGCACGATAAGGCTAACCACTGGAAGCAAGGAGGTGGGGGTTCAGGCTCTGTCCAACTAGCTGTGTAACCTTGGGCAAGAGACGACCTCTCTGGGCTCCAACCATCTGCAAATGATTCAACCTTAATTTTCAAAGATTCTTCCTGTGAATCCAGGATGGGAAATAATTGCTAAGGGGCAACTGTCACCTATCTCAGAAATATTTTTTTAACAGAGACAAGTTCAAGGATGAGTTTATAGCAGTCATCTTGGGGAGGGGGTGAAGCCACATCCCAGAGGTTCTGAAGCCCTTCTTATCAGGTCTAAACAAAGCCAGCCCCTAACTTCTGCTTTAGCCTTGTGTGAGTATGGGACTCTCCACCAAACCAAAACCAAAAACACAAGGAAGGCATCTTTTATTACAGGATGTTTATATTTTGGCTGAGGAGATAAGAAATAAAAGCACGAGAAGGACCATGGACTCTAGGGGTCTCTTTGCCAATCCATCAATCATCACCCCCTTCATCACATACTGAGTACCCACTATGTGTCAAAGATTAAGGACATGATCCTTTTCTCAAGGAGTTTACAGAGAGAGCAGACACATAAAAGGTGCTAAATACACTGGCATAGACTGAAACACTGGACCTTCTGGAAAAATACACCAGGGGCCCTAAACCAGTGTGGAGTGGAGTAGGCTGTCAAGGGATGCCTGGGAAGCTGGTCTTGTGGTAGGAGAATACACTGCTTCTGAAAATAGTCTTATAGCTTACTCTCCCTTACTCCATGACTCTTCCTAATGCCTCTTCCCATCCATTTAAAAAAGGAAGTAGAGTCCTGTTAACTAAATGGCATAAGAGAGGCAGGGGTGCAAGGCATCCCTCTAGCATCTGGTTATCTGGGTCTCACCCTTAGCTCTCTATTCACTAGTGTCGCTAAAAATGGTGCCATTTTCTCCATTAACTGTCCCTCCATCCATTCTTCTACATTAAACAGCAAAGGAAAAAGAAAAATCTTTTCCATCAGCAAAAAGAGCTGAAGTTGGTGTGGAACAGAGAGATAGATGTCCTCCCCATTCTCAGAGGCCATTTTACCCGTAGAGATTCATTCCTTTGAAATGCCCTTCACCTCATTGACAAGCAGAGTTGAGAAATGCCCAGACCCAGAAAATGTCTGAGAAAACCTACCAGTTAAGCTTGGCTGAGGTTTGATATTCAGTCTCCAAAAATGCTCAGACACAACTTTTGTTTATTTATTTGTTTGTTTACATGAGGAAAAAGTTGATTTTCATTGCTTCCAAATTCTAAGTCAACCTATGGTTGGTTGTTGCTTTCCCAGTGGATGGGGACGATGGTCAGCACAAAGTATGTGCTCAGTGAGGGCTTGCTAAGTGACAGAATGAAAGAAACCATCTCGTCAAGCTTGCTCCTGATTTTGCTGTGGGCCTCTCTATAAGTTATTTGGGTCCTATCTAATTCTACTCAGAAAAGACACACTGAGAACAATCCAGAATAGAGACACAGATGCTCTAGAACCCAACTGGCGCTGAATTGTGGAGTTTTTTCCTTGATGTTTTCCAGGACTGTGTTGGCTAAGAATTGTCTCTTACTCCCTACCAGATGGGAAGATGAACACTGTTAACAGTAACAGGATTAAGACAATGCTCGGTGTGACAGGTTTCTCTTTTTTCCCCCTTCACAAATAACACTGTCTCTGCGTTCATTCACACCCTCCCTCCCTTGGAGCCAGAGCAGCTGAAGAAATTCAGGTCTACAGACAGGCTGAGCATTAGAGGTTTCTGCTTATGAGTCTTCCTGTACTTGGATATTCTTCTTGCCTCTTCCAAGAATAATCAAATAGAAACACCTTTCCCCATCTCGTCTTTTATTTCCTACATAAAATATCTTATTCATTTACATCCTGCCTTGGTGCCAGAAGAATTTATCATGGCTCTCTTGTCAAATTGCTTTAATTTGGGACCTGGGCTCCGTCCCTAAAAGAGGACTCACTTGAGATGTATTTAAAACAAAAGCAACCAAAGATCGTGAACAGAAACATAGGAGCAAGAAAATATTGTGGTCTCCTTCTCCTCCCCCCCAGGAAGATGGGTCAACGGAGGCAAAGCTGTCTGTTTCTTATTTCCTAAGGGCAAGAGTAAGAGGTTTAGAGGAGACATAAGAGATACCCAGCTCTCCAACTAGCCAGGGAGCTCCTTGAAGTAGAGACTACCTGATTCATCTCTGGATCGCCCGTGCTCACACTCTGGGACATAGTGGTGTTTTATAAATGTGGACTATGTAAGTGACCATGCCTCGTGGTACTCACAGTGAAAGGTGAGCATTGAGGTGGGGGGCTTGCTTTTGCTCTGCCCCAGCAACCCAGCAACGGGAAGGGTAGGGAGTAGAGAGAGGTCCTCTAGACCTCCAAACCATGGGAAGCAATGCAGATAATTTTTTGGCTTTCTAAAACAAAAGAATGAGTAGAGAGACGAGAAAGCAGACTATATCCAGGGAGAGACTGGCCACGAGGCTTCTTCAACCTCTTCATTTCCTGTCAATTATACAGTCTGACTTGGTTTCCATTTAGCCCAAAATTACAGAGCACACAAGTCAGAAGGGACCTTGGAGATCAGTACTCATCTAATTCCATCATTTCACAGATGAGAAAACTGAGATCCTTAGAGACAAAGCTTGTCCTAGGTCACTCGCGTAGAGACAGAGGCTATTGCCAGAACCCAGATCTCTTGATGCTGAGTCTAATGTTCTTTGAAATATTAATTCCACTGCATTGAGCTACCTCCCATTTCCTAGAAGGGCTTCTAGAAACCTCCAATTAAGGCAATTTCACTCACTTACAAGTGAAGTAATCAGAATTAAGAGAAGTGTTGTGTGCATCTCGAAGCAATAGTTCGGTATTTCTAGAACTTCAAACTCCTCAACCTCACAAGGTTTTCTTGAAATTCCCTCTCTGGCGGTCGTTAAAATTTGCTGTGTCCCAATGGAGAGCAAACTTGTGAGGTCTTTTTCTGTTTTGTAGACGGAATGATATGAGCTACAAGAGGAACTACTTAGAGATACTAATTGTAGATGCTGAGAAAAAGTCAATGATTAGACTGAACAATTAATTACTAAATTTGATCGGTGTAGATTGCCAATCCGGGCCTTTCAGATTTTAAAAACATCCCTCTATTCCCTCCACAGCAGGGACCTGCTTTATCCAGATTACTGTTTCAACACTAGTAGAAACAATTGTTATGTAAAACGGGGTAGCCCGTTTTAAATGTGGCTAACATATTTGAGAATAAGCTACGATTCTTTATTCCATGAATAAGGATATCAGGATCACATATTTGATCTCTGCCAATGCAATGAAAAACATCATACATTCTAGTATGCTTTGTTTCCAAATGATCTAGTTCACACAGTACCCTGTTGTCCTCCTATTCTAGTAAGTAATTTCAGAATTCACATCACTTACAAAGATGCCGAGTGGCTATTTAGGGAAGTCTGATTCAAAAAAAAAAAAAAAAAAAAAAAAAACCCTCCAAAACAAAACAAACCTCCCCCTCTCTTCTCCCTCCCCCAAACCCCACGCGCTTTGTGTAAGACGGAGTCAACCAGTGGGATTCACAGGAGGTCCCCAAGTCAAATGCTGCAGCTGCGTTTTTAAAAAGGGTTGGATAAACTACAGCCGTTAATAACATCTGTATCTATGCAAGCTAAGATGATGATAGGGGTAATCAGATCTCATGCTTCAGGGCATAAGATGATTGCCTGCTGGGAGGGGGAGGATTTGGCCTTTCAGGTAAAGCAGTTCACATCTCAGGAGGTAGGTTGCAGACATTTCTCCCGGTTTCTAAAATTTCAGGTGTAATTGACATGATTTTGGAGTAGATAAAACAGTGATTTGAAATCAGATTAGGATGTTGAATAATGAGATATTTGAAATACCCACATACATCACACGTAACATATGTGTATCTTTCTATAGATAAGATACAAATATTTGGATGCCTTTTTCGTTTTTGAAGGCTGAGGTTCCTTGATATGTTTTGACCATCTTTTAGTGCAAAGCAGATGCTTAATAAATGTTAGCAACAATGAAAACAGTGGAAGTAAGTCAACTTTAGTCCATGCATTTATGATTATCTAAAATAATATATAATTACCCAAGTGTTCATAACTGCACCTAGTTGGATCCCAAAATATATCTATTTCCAGTTGCCTTAGCTAAATAATGATTGACTTGCATGTTTGGAGTGTACAAGGAATGCATTCATTTTAATGTCCTGGTCACTAAAGTAATTTTTAAAAACTTAGTATTTGTCTGGAAGTGAGAAGGGAATTATGCAAGATAATCTTACCTTCCCTTTTGATTTCTGTAACATTTTCAAACCCCAGGAGGGGTACACTCTAGTACAGTTGCACAATTTAACCAATTTTGAAAACACTTCTGCAAGTGTGAGCAGGGTTAAAGAACTCCCTTTATTTAGACATGTCAACCCATACTGCAGGGCATACAACGTCAGACAGCTGTCCACATTTCAGAGAGGTGTAGAAGCTTTTGAAGGAGTAGGTTTCTAGCAGAGTGGTTAGAGTCCTTTTGGCATGAAAGACATTCTTGCTACTGGCTTCATCATTATTACTAAGCCATTCACTTCTGTTCCACACAGAGGGACTGTTCTGAAGGATATGGCTGTTAAATGCAATTTTTAAAATGATGCACATAAACAGTTTTAAAGGGGGAAAATCCTGCAGCTGTTTGGCTGCAGACAGGCATGGGAAATTAGTCAGAAGCCCAAAGCATCATAGTTAATAACCATTATTCTGTTGTCTGGGATGTTTGTTTAAATACTATTGACACTGTGTATGTATTGTCATCTTCTCTAAATTGTAGCTCTTAGCCACTGAAATCTTGTTAAAGACCACCTAGGGTTTCCTCTGTATGATGCTGAATTGTGTATTCACCTGATGGATAAACAAAAACCAGATTTTTTTTTTTTTGTTTCAATTTTTCTCTCATGTACAACTAGCAGGAAATTTTCTGGAGTAAAGAAAGAGATTGCCTGAGTACAGTAGAAATAGCCGCTGTGGGGTCCCAACCTTCCTATTTCTCCTCTAGTGATAGAAAATGAACAAACCCATCAACTGATTAATACAATTCAGTTCTGCTTAAAATTCACAGATCTGTTTGGTATGAGACTGTATTTTAAAAGACTCATACTTGCCATTAAGTGTGAAGAAATCAGTAACTATTCTTTTCATCAACAGCATGTTGGTTTTTTTTTTTTCCCCCCTCCCCATTTCGATTTTGCTTATTAAGTGAGGTCATTTGAGAGAAGAGCGGCTCTGGTGGTGGGTGGGAAAAAAAATTTAACAGCCTGACTCCCAAGTTGAGAGCTTCAGATCATGGGCCATTCAGTACAAAGCGTTTTATATCTTGACTTATGAGGGGACAATAGCCGGTCTTACAAAGGCACCACCTGTGATTTAGCACGGTTGACATCTTTGTTAAGGAGGAGCCGGAGGGCAGAAGAGAAAACAGCACGTGCACAATCCGGAACTTGTTACCAAGACCCACCTTCAAGGCCTTTTCACAACGTCGCGGAGGCCGCGTCCGCGTCGGGTTTTTTGTTTTTGTTTTTTCTTATTTTGCTTAGAGTTTTTAAAAAAGGAAGTGAGGAGAGAGAAAGGAACGTTACCCACGCGAATTGACCCAAAGCTCTGGACTTACGGCTTGCCAGCGCCAAGCGGTCCCATTTTACAGATGGGTAAATGGAGGTCGGGTCCGCGGAGTATCTGGCTCAGCAGGTGCCGGGGGGGGGGGCTGGGGACCCCCGCCGGGCTTTGGGGCGGCCCGGCTCGGGGCGCGGAGGGCAGCGCGGCCGCGGGAGGGACGTCCAGTCCCCGTCTCCGGCCCAACCTTCGGGCCGGTGGCTTTTTGCTTCCTTCCCGAAGGTCGTTTCTGACAAATCTATCTATTTGGGGCAAATTGTCAGTGAGAAACTTCCGCTCGAACTGCCCTGGACAAAACCGGCTGTTTGAAAAGGGTAAATCCCGCGGCCCGGCGAGGCGAACAATGGGCCGCTGGTGCTGCGGCGGCGGGGGCGGCCGGGCGGGCCGCACAAAGGGCGGATTAATTGGGGCCGCGGCTGAGCGGTTCGCGCTAGCTCCACTCAGCCCGCGCTGCGGGGCGCCCCATTGACTGGGCCCCGAGCCCCACTTTTCACAAACTCCAAACAAAAGTCAATTTCTTTTTTATAAGGCTGGGGAGGGGGCCGCAGCCAAGATCCTCCACTTTCTCCTCCGCCACATTCTTGCAGCATAGGGGTGAGGGGGCTGCTGGAGGGAGAGGGGTGAAGGGGAGCGGAGGGGATCGGAAAGGGACGCGGGTGTGGCTACCGTGCGTCCCCGTTCCCGCCTCCGCTGTCCCCCGTCTGGACCCGAGTCGTGCCCTCCTGGTCGCACCTAACTTCCAGGCAGGAGCTTAGAACCTTGCGGGAGGCCTAGTAGCCGCCGAGAAACACGGATGGGGTGGTGGCAAGGGCGGAGGTGAGGGCTGGGCCACCGAATTGGGGGAAGGATAAGCAGGTGATTTAGGAGGAGGGGAAAGAGACGCCCGCTAGGTATTCTGGACCTCGGGAGGTGTGACCATTCATCCGATATTTATTGAGCAACTACTTTGTTCCTAATGCGGCGGGGGGGGGGGGGGGGGGGGAGGAGGCGGAGACAAAAGCGAGTTTGCCCTCAGTTTATACACAATTGGGAAGGCTGACTCCCAAATCAATTAGCAGGTGGGGAAGGGGCGTGCCCCAGCCAGGCCCCAAAGGAAGGCTTCACCACCATCCTGTAAAGTTATGCCCGTGTAACATCTGGAAAAAGAGATCTAATTACTTTGTAGACACACCCTACTATGAGAAGTGGCAGTAACTAAAAACTGTAGGGTTAATATTGTGACGGCCTGAAGACCAAGTATGGAAGGACCAGGAGTTCATCTCCTCTGTTTCTCTCCTTTCAAGATAGGAGAATGAGTGCAGAGGGCTCTTCAACGGACACTGAGAGGGGAAGGAAATCCCGTTAACAATAAAGCTCGATGCATTCCCCAGCCTGCAAGCCTCTGTTGTGAGCTGGGTAGGCAGTGGTTGCATACCGGACACCCCAGTCCTTGTGGTTAGTGCAAAGGCCACATTCTTCTTGGAGGACCGGCTGTCCAAGTGAATCAACAGAGACGGGGGACCACGTGCAGGTGCAAGGGAAGCCATTTGTTGATGGAGGGCTTGAGCATGTGCTAACAGATTATATTACAAGGTTTTTATTTTATGGGAGATACTTCTGCTCTGGGATCAGCAAGCACTTGTGTGCTCTAAGGCTGGTGAATTGAAGTCTTCAACAGCTAGGCTTTAATATAGAGACCCTTAGAAGGCATCAGGCCAGGGTATTGGCACGCCTCTAGGCGGGCGCGGAGAAAGGGAGCTCTGGCGGCAGGTACTGAATCTGTGGTGGGCTCAGTAAGGGGTGAAAACAAGCCTTCAAGGCCTGGCTGAAACATGGCTGGAGGCAGGGAGGGCTAGGCACTGACATCCAGAAGCAACAGCGGCAGAGGGACCTGCTGGCGGAATTCAACCTGGGCTCCTTTTTACCCATGGTGTAAACTTGGAGATGTAAAATGATCCTTTTTGGGCCAGAGTGTGAACCCTTCCAGATTTCCGTTGAGTCAGAGGCTGTGAAAATCAAGGGCAAATATTTATCTAAAGATGTCACAACTTTGAATCTCAATAATAATTTATCGGCTAAGCTCTGATGGAAATCTAGAACAGCTGTTACTCCATTGTGTATTTTGAATTTCCAAAAGATAAATTGGGGTATCAGTATTTTTCTTCCACCAGTTCTCAGTATGCTTTCTTTTAGTTGACTGACGCCTTTGCAAGTTCAAAGCGAAGAAACGATAGGACCTTTTGCTTATTATGAAAGTTATTAAAGCCTACCAAAAATATATTTAATGTTCAACTTTTATTGGCAAGTGTGACAATGCTGAGTGTGTCCATGCCAGCAAAAGCTGAGTGAGCGTGGAAAGATTGAGATGTTGCATTATTAGGAAGAAAAAAAGAAAATACAAGTATGAATCAGAGTGATGAAACTTCCAACATCAATGTGTAGGTTTAGACAGAACTGATGACAGGCTCTACTGTCTATTCATGGAAAGCTTATGACCACAGCTTCTAGGAACCCCCAGCACGGTTGCTTATCATTTCTGTTTTACAGAAGAAATTCTTCAGGGAGGGGGACACAAGGTGATTTTAATAAGGTCCACCCATGAAAGGGGTGACATACTGGCATCAGGCCGTTCCATCAATCTGGTTAGCGTTGAAGGCTTTGAATTACTCTCTGTCTTTTAGAAAGAATCATTTTGGAGTCATTCGATGTGAACATCATTAGAGGAAAAAAGCTCCTGGAGATCTGATTATAATTAAACCTCATTTTTTTTTTTTTCACTTATACTTGCTGGCTGAGCAAACACTGCTGGAAAGAAAAGATGATCTTCTTATCCCCAGTCTTAGGTTGCCAGAAAAGTACAGAAATCTGAGCTCTGATAATGGCAGAGCAGGGGCAAATATAGCACTAGACCTAGAATATGGTAGTCATGAGCCAAAAAGAAGGAGCACTCAATTTGGGAGTGGACTAGATTTAAATCAGTAAGAGAATGGCATTTTCCTTGAAGAGGGAAATGGCTCCAATGGCTTTTCCTTGAAGAGGGAAAGCAAAGGAGACATAGTCCTTGAGCCTTGGTATGGTAGCCAAGATTCTGGAAATAAAAGAGCTAACATTTGATTGTGAGATGTATCATACATATAAAATACTATATGAATGTATCTGTACAATTTAAAGCATGAAATAAAATAAATGCTCATATCCTAGCAGCTACATTTTAAAAATAGAATCTCAGTAGTATCTGAAAGGAGACTCCTTTGTGCCCTCTTGGATTGCATGCCTTTTCCCCGCCAACACATACCAGAAGTCATCACCACCTTGAATTGTGTTTTGCTCATTTGTTTACTGTCTTTACAAGTTTACTACTCATGTATGTATCCCTAAATAATATAGTGTAGAGTTTTGCTTTTTTAAAACTTTATATAAACAGAAGCATGCATTATATTGTCTGTGGTGAAATGTTTTTTTCTCCCAACACTATGTTTAATGTTGGCATTAAATTAATTGTGGTACGTTCATACAATGTGGTTTTTTCATTCTCTCTGTCGTATGGTAGTCCCTTGTGTGAGCATGCCACAAGCAATTGGTCCTCACTGCTATGAAGAGACATTTGGGTTCTTCCCTTCCTTTCCCTTTCTTTCTCTCTCTCTCTCCTCCTTTCTTTCTTTTGTAATTATAACAGATGCATCTATGTGTTTCTCTTGCGCATGCTTCCTGGTATGCACATATGCCAGAGTTTCTTTAGTATATAAACTTAGGTATAGAATTGCTTTCTTCTTCTTCTTCTTTTTTTTTTTTATTCATGAGAGACAGAGTGAGAGAGAAAGGCAGAGGGAGAAGCAGGCTCCCAAGGAGCAGGGAGCCCGATGCGGGACTCGATCCCAGGACCCTGAGATCATGACCTGAGCCAAAGGCAGACGCTTAACCATCTGAGCCACCCAGGCGCCCTTCTTCTTCTTTTTTTTTTTTTATTAGAGAGAGGGGGAGGGAGGGGGAGAGGGAGAGAGAGAGAGAGAATCTCCAGCAGACTCCCCGCTGACCTTGGAGCCCAACGGGACCCTCCATCCCAAGTTCGTGAGACCATGACCTGAGCCAAAATCAAGAGTCTGGTCGCTTAACCAACTGAGCCACCCAGGCACCCCTGGAATTGCTTTCTTTTTTTTTTTTTTTAAGATTTTATTTATTTATTTGAGAGAGAGAGAATGAGAGAGAGAGCACATGAGAGGGGGGAGGGTCAGAGGGCGAAGCAGACTCCCTGCTGAGCAGGGAGCCCGATGCGGGACTTGATCCAGGGACGCCAGGATCATGACCTGAGCTGAAGGCAGTCGCTTAACCAACTGAGCCACCCAGGCGCCCTGGAATTGCTTTCTTATTCAATTTTACTAGGTACTATCGAACTGTTTCCCTTAATGGTTGCATTAATTTACACTCCTACCAGGAAGTGATATGAATTATTGTTGCTTCCCATCCTTGTCAACACTTATTATTGACTTATTTTAAAATTTTTGTTATACATATGGGAGGAATATCTCTTTGCATTTTTAATTTGCATTTCTCTGACTCTTAATAGGGTTGAGTATTTTTCAGGTGTCTGTGGGCCATTTTTATTTTTTCTTTTGTGAACTATGTTTTTAAGTTTTGCTATTTTCCCATTAGGTTGTTTTTCTCATAGGAGCTTTAAAAAAAATCTATTTTGGCTAATAATCCTTTGTCTTGATTAAATGTATGGCAAATATTTTCTTACCTTTAGTGACTGTCTTTTCACTCTCCTTCTAATGTCGGTGAACCAAAGTTTTAATTTTATGTGGTAGAATTTATCAGTATTTTCCTTCATAAGTTGGTAATTCTTGTTTCAGAAAGCTTTCCCTTTTGTGAG
Organism: Mirounga leonina; assembly: GCF_011800145.1. Classification (NCBI taxonomy): domain Eukaryota; kingdom Metazoa; phylum Chordata; class Mammalia; order Carnivora; family Phocidae; genus Mirounga; species Mirounga leonina. Next base: position 63,963,486 of record NW_023270807.1, on the reverse strand, counting down.
GTTGTAATGGAATTCCCCTAAATTGTTTTCTAAAAGTTTTATAATTTTGTCCTCCATGTCTAAGTCTTTAATCCAACTGAAATTGATTTTTGTGTATGGTGTGAGGTAGGGTTCCAATTCAGTTTTTTTCAAAGTTGTTTAATACATTTTCCTAGTATCATTGACTGAATCTTCTATCTCTAGTGCCCACTACATTATAAAAATAAATCTCTATATATGCATTGATTTGTTTCCAGGTTCTCTATCATATTGCTTTGGCCCCTTTGTCTAGCCTTCTGCCAGTATCCCATTTTCTTACTATAGCTTACATACTAAGTTTTGATATCTGGGAGGGCAATTCTCCTTATCTTATACTTTTTTCTTAGGGAGTCTTGACAATTTTGGACCCTTTCCTCTTCCATTTCAATTTTAGAATTAGTTTGTCAGGGGTGCCTGGGTGGCTCAGTCGTTAAGCGTCTGCCTTTGGCTCAGGTCATGATCCCAGGGTCCTGGGATAGAGCCCGTATAGGGCTCCCTGCTCGGCAGGAAGCCTGCTTCTCCCTCTCCCCCTCCCCCTGCTTGTGTTCCCTCTCTTGCTGTGTCTCTCTCTGTCAAATAAATAAAATCTTAAAAAAAAAAAAAGAATTAGTTTGTCAGGTTCCATAAAAAATATTGCTGGGGTTTTTCATTGGAATTGGATTTAGTCAACATGGGGAGAATTGACATCTTCATGCTATTGAAGTTTCCTACTAACAACTTGATATTTCTCCATTTATTTAAGTCTTCTTTAATGTTTTTTCAATAAGGTATAATTTGGGGCACCAGGGTGGCTCAGATGGTTAAGCATCTGCCTTCAGCTTAGGTCATGATCTCTGGGTCCTGGGTCCTGGGATCAAGCCCCGAGTGGGGCTCCCTGCTCAATGGGGAGTGTGCTTCTCCCTCTCCCTCTGCCTCTCCCCCAACCCCCTCCCCCGCTCATGTGTGAGCTTTCTTTCTCTCAAATGAATAAATAAAAAATCTTAAAAAAATAAGGTATATTTTTTCTCTGTAAATGAGGTACACACCTTTGATTAGATTTATACCTAGATTTATTATATATTTTTGCTCTTATAATGGCACTCTTTTAAAATATTTTCTTATATTCTATAGTGATTGGAAAAACTCTTGTATGAATTTTAATAATTGACCTATAGTTTCTTTTGAGTTCTCTATGTGACCAATAATATGTGCAAATATGACAGTTTTTTTTACCTTTCTTTTTTCACCCTTAAATCTATAATTTAGTTTCTGTTCTTGTCATAGTTGTATAGTTTAGGACCACAAATACAATATTGAATAGTGGTGGTGGTGGCAGTAACTTTGCATTTTTCCTGATATTCAAGAGAAGTATATAATTGTTGGTGCATATGGGATATGAGTGTAGAATTGGCATATCTCTGGTGAATTCAGTAGTAATTAATTTCATTTCTAGTGATGTTTTGGCTGTGGTTTATTTTCTCTGACATTAATTTAGGCATACTAGGTTGCTTCTTTGGTTTTCCATCCTTTGACTTTCAACCTTTATTGTATTTATATTTTGTCTTTTGTAAATAGTATATAACTGTTTTTTTTTAATTCAATCTAACAATCTTTGTCATTTAACTGGAGCCTTTAGTATATTTATATTATTGTACATACTGATATACTTGGATTTATTACTACCATTTTTTTTGTGTGTTTTGTATTTCTATTTTTCTCTCCTTTCCTTTTTGCTTCTTTTGTATCAGTTGAGGATTCCTCCCCCCGCCCCCCCCTTAGTACAGTTTCCTCCCATTCTTATTTGGAAATTATATTTTTAAGTGTTTATTATTTTAGTGGTTGCCTAACTATTTTAATATTTTCACTTAACACAGTTAATCATTATCTTCCTGCCTCCTGAACAGTATGAGAACCTTAGAAATCTTTTCATTTTATCCTTTTCTAGTTCTGGGATCCAGTTCTAGCTTAATCCTTTCCCTCCCACAGATTAGATTATTGTTACTATAAACAAATTCATGTAGATGTACCCACATATTTACCTATATATTTGCTCATTATTTCCTTCTTTCTGAAGTACATCCTTTATAATTTTCTTTAGTGCTGGTCTGTCAGTGTTAAAGTCTCTCAGTTTTTGGTTGGCTGAAAAATATATCTTATACTCATTCTTAGGTATTTCACTGCGGATATAATTCTTGATTTGAAGTTGTATCAGCACATTGATGATATGATTCAACTATCTTTGGGGGTTTGGGTTTTTTGTTTGTTTGTTTTTACTGCTGTTGAGAAGCACATTTATAGGTGATCTTTCTTCTCTGTTTTTAAAGTTTTCTCTTGCCTTTGGAGTTCTGCATTTTTACAATCATAGTTCTACATGTTGATTTCTTTTATTTATCCTACTTGGGATGCACTTGGCTTCCCGTAGCTGAGCACTGCCATCTTTAACAAAATTCTCAGCTATTATCTCTTTGGAAATTGTCCTCTCCTTGCTCTATTATTTTCTTCATGAATTCTCATTAGGAATCATAAAACCCTTAACATTTCTTTCATAATTTTTGTCTCTTTCTGGACTGTATCTTGGAAAATGTGTTTAAATCTATTTTCCAGTTCAGTGATTTTTTCTATTGGGTCTAAGCAGCTGTTTAGACCCCTCATTTAAAAAGTAATCATTTTATTTTTCATTTCTTGAAGTACTTTTGGTTCCATTTCAGATCTGCTTGGATGTTCCTCACTGTCTCTTGTTCCATGCTAATATTTACAAGCTCTTTTTTAAAAATTTCATTAACCATATAAAAATTGTATTTGGTCACTCATAATGTCAGTATTTGATGTCTGTGAGGCGCTGCTTTTGGTGTCTGCTGCTTGCCTTTTCCGGGTTTCCCTTCATGTTTCTTCCTAGGCTTTGGGATGTTTTTCTCCTTTGAGCTTCTCATTGTCTTCATGCTTTCTTTCTGGGGATTCTTAGAGGCCAAAGTTGAAGATGAATTTGTGCAGGGAAGATTTGCATTTGCTCTTTCTAGTCAAGTCACCTGCTTGTACTACCAACTTGGGATCCTTTTATTTTGAAATACTCTATTATTAGAGTTTAACTTTTTTTTTTTTGGCCACACAAGTGGTATGAATCCAGATAGAGACCTGTGTGAGACCTATCTGTGCTTCCTGATTCTTAGGGAAATTTTGTTTTCTTTCTGTCTTCCCAGTATCAACCATAAGATAGCCAATGTTCTTGCTGTGGCACCCCTCTTTGAATAAAAACTTAAATTTATCTTTACACTGAGGATATAACCCCTTGGATTTTTAGTTTTATGCAAGGATTCTCCTAACAGATTCCCTACCTTGGGCATTCCCTGAGCATTATCCCAGAGTTGAGATTCAGGGTCTCCAGAGTCTGACAGAAACTCTCAGCGTAAAATCTGGCTTTGGAACTTGCTTAACCTACCAGGGTTCCTGTTTTCACTTACTTTTTTTGAAAAAAGATTTTGTTTATTTGAGAGAGAGAGAGAGAGCATAAGAGGGGGGAGGGTCAGAGGGAGAAGCAGACTCCCCGCTGAGCAGGGAGCCTGATTCGGGATTCAGTCCCGGGATTCCAGGATCATGATCTGAGCTGAAGGCAGTCACCTAACCAACTGAGCCACCCAGGTGCCCCTTCACTTACTTTTTGAGATCTGAAAATCCCTCCTGTTTGTGTTGGCTCATTGATCCATTTAAAAAGATGAGGGTTTTTTGGTTGGTTTAAATTAAAAAAAAATTTTTTTTAAATAATCTCTATGCCCAAAATGGGGCTCGAACTCACAACCCTGAGATCAAGAGTCTCAGGTTCCACTGACAGAGCCAGCCAAGTGCCCCTAAAAAGATATTTAAAAAATATTTTAATCAGGGGTCACCTGGCTGGCTCAGTCCATAGAGCATATGACTCTTGATCTCAGGGCCATGAGTTCGAGCCCCATGTTGGGCTTAGAGATTACTTAAGGAAATAAAAGAAAGAAAGAAAAACTTCAAAAAAACTTTATCAAGCATTTTAGTTATTTTAGTTGAGACTGTCATTCAGGGTATCTGTATTAGTTGGGTTCTCCATATAAAGAGATTATATTATAGGGGCGCCTGGGTGGCTTAGTCGTTAAGCGTCTGCCTTCGGCTCAGGTCATGATCCCAGGTTCCTAGGATCAAGCCCCGCATCAGGCTCCCTGCTTGGCAGGAGGCCTACTTCTCCCTCTCCCACTCCCCCTGCTTGTGTTCCCTCTCTCGCTGTATCTCTAATCTGTCAAATAAATAAAATCTTTAAAATAAAAAAAAAAGAGAGATTATATCATATGTAAGAGGCAGACAGAAAGAGAGAAAGATTTTAAGGAATTGGCTCACAAGATTGGGCGGGGGGGAGAAGCTGTAAGTCCAAAATCCATGGAATAGGCTGGGAGGCTGGAAATTCCAGTGAGAGTTGATGTTGCAGCCTGGAGTCCAAAGGCAAGTCTAAAGGCAGAATTCCTTCCTCCTAGGGGACCTCAGTCTTTTCTTTTACGGCCTTCAACCGAGTGTTTGAGGCCCACCCACATTATGGAGGGTAATCTGCTTTACTCAAAATCTGCTTTAACCACATCTAAGAAATATCTTCACAGCAACATCTAGACTGGTGTTTGACCAAACACTGGGCACCATAGCCTAGCCAAGTTGCCACATAAAATTAACCATAGCAGCATCTAATTTACCAAAGTGCTGGAAACAGAAACCAGAGGTATAATTTTTCATGATGAATTGATAGCACAATGAAAGGGCACAATAATGTCATGCTCAGAGGCTTCCATGCAGATAGGTCTTAGGCGACAGTGGGCATTTTCTTAGGAGGCTGACAGACTTCTGTTTTCACAGTCTAGTGCTTACCATAGACTTGTAATGCTTACTATGGGTGGTGGCAAATGTGCTCTTCCATATAAAATTATAAGAAAAGGAGGATACACTTAATTGCCTCAAGTTATAGGCCATAATGATGCAGTCTAGCTTGGAAAAGTATATTATTTACTCAAACTTGCCAAAATTCAGTAAGTATCTTATAAAAATACAAAGAAAGCCAAACTGAGGAGAATACTGCATTGCAGGGTATCAGAATAATGATCATCCTTGTTTTAGAATCTAAAAGGTGTTTTCAGGTGATTAAAAAAATTCTTTTTCTTCTCCTCCTCCTCCTTCTAGACATTCATGATTTCTTAGAAGACAGATGACAATCAAAAATTTAAAATCCACAAATTACCTAGCTATCCACATACAGAATGTTGGTACTTTCTTCACAGTGAATAACAGTAGGCTCACTTATAATGCTTTTCAGGTTTGGAAAAGCTTTTTTTTTCTATTTGATTTGGGGGAATGCCTCTGGGGAGGAACATGTGGGGAAATAGTGTCAGCCGTCAGGAGGAAGGGAGGCAAGAGAATCTTGCAGCCTTGCTGTTCTTCTATCTTGCTTTCTCCCCCTTTTTCCCTCCCTGTCATGAAAAATTGAGCAATGCCTTAGCACGAAGCATTATTGCATAAAACAGAACAGTGAAAGTCTAAAAAAGGAATTTCAAAAGAGATGCCTAGACTTGACAGAGACTGGAAGAAAATATGAATGGATGGTAGAAGTATCAGTTATTGTCTTCTTTATATTCTTCCCTATTTTTTCAAAGGTTTCTACAACAAACACAACTTTATACTAAGAACATAAATTGCCCTTCCGTTTATTTTACAGAGCAAGAACCTAAAATATCTTGAGGATTTTTTTAGAGACAAATGGGTTTTCCCTATGCACGGTGTATAAGACTAAGTTTTTTTTTTTTTTAAAGATTTTATTTATTTATTTGACAGAGAGAGAAACAGCAAGAGAGGGAACACAAGCAGGGGGAGTGGGAGAGGGAGAAGCAGGCTCCCCGCAGAGCAGGGAGCCCGATGCGGGACTCGATCCCAGGACCCTGGGATCATGACCTGAGCTGAAGGCAGTCGCTTAACCAACTGAACCACCCAGGCGCCCAAGACTAAGTTTTTATACAGTATAAAACCATTTCCAAATAACCAGTCCAGTGTCAGAAAACTTGTTTTCATGCTAGCAAAATTGAAACTCACCAAATGGTAATACATTAAGATCATTTGCTAAGTTTGCATGGACATTTTTAATATTTTAGATTAATCCTCAAGAATTTATGAACTTTTCATTTTATTAGCAAATTTCAATAATCTGCTTTGCTAAAACTAAAATATTTTTTCCAGCTTCTCATTTAAGCTGGTATTTTGTTTTTGAAATGTATAGCTGTCTCTAAAATTTTTTACCTCTTTCAAATCCTTACAGTCTATATATAGGCTAACTGTATTTAGAACTCTTAGAATTCCAAATCAGGAGGCAAGTTGATTTGTAAAAACTATGATTCTTTGGACTGCATAATTATGGAAAGACCAGAAAAATCAGTTTAGAGGCAGAGAGGCTCAAGGTAGTTCCTTCTGGAGAGTAATCACATAAAACAGGAAATGTGCAAATCTGTGAACACAGATACATTCTTAAGTTTCTCTGTAAAGGGTAACTACTGGCTGAGTTAGAGAGGAATTAGTATTATTGGTAAGACCTCCTAGGACTTGACTGGCTTATCTTGAAAGGAGAAAAAGAATACTAAAAGGTTAGGTAATAAAAAAAAAGTAGTTCTGCACTGGCATTTCATTGTTCTTCTCTGGAAAGTTATAAGGATAGTGCTCAGTGACCTCTCTGAAATGTCACAAAGAGCAGTGGCATCTGGATTAGTAGAGAAATTAACATGCAGAAGAGACTTCAAAGGCTGCTACACAGATCCAGAAAATTCTTTAATGTATCTGTATACATAAATTGCATGTATACTAAATTAAGCTCTATAAAATAACTCTAGATAGACACAGAGCCGCCTTGTTTGGTGGGTGGATATGAGAAGGGATGCTGGACCACCTGTAGTTCTTAAAGTTAAACTGATCTTTCACCCGGCAAAGCAAAATTCAGAATGAAGACTTTAGAATTTCGGAATCTAGACTCTGTCGCTTTGCTGAAAAACATTAAATATACTAACTACAGATTGATGTACTAAAAGAGAAGGGAAGGAGAGTTGAGAGAAATAAAATGGAGGTGCAAAACAGGAAGAGAGAAGGGAAGAGAATAAGAAAGGGTGAAGGGGGACAGGAAAAGAAAACATGAATTGAATGAAGGGATTAAATTGGGGGGAATGGGGAATAATGCATCTCCACAGGGCCCCTCTTCCCATGAACTTTTAAAATAGAGAACCCAACCCATAAACAAGATGTAACCTTTCAGCAGAGAAAACATCCAACTTTCTTAGTTGTTAGGAAGTCTCTTCACATTGGGAGGAAATCTTCCCCCTTGTGGGTGGGTCTCACTGATGTTAAGAACAAAGAAAAAGGAATTGATACTAGGGGTGGTGTACAACGGTGAGGTTGCCATCCATTATTTCTGGCCCAGTTTGGTGATATCTAATCCTATTGATGCCTGGTATTAGAAGACTCTATTTCTATCCTACCCCCTGTTCTCTCTATTTTTGTGGGGCATGGTTAGGGAGTTGGCGTGAATACATAGAATTGATCCTAACGAGATTTTCTAATCTCTCTAGCAAATCACGTACTTGCTCATCTCCTCTCCACTTTTTCCTGGCCCTTGTATTTTTCTCACAAGAGCGAACAGGGAGACTAATGAAGCATATTGATCTAATGGAAACTTGTGACCAGATACATGATCGAAACCTGGAAGAAAGCACTTGAAAACTGCGCACTTTTCATTTTCCCCATGCTTGTCCTTTCTCATCATGTTTAATGTCTTGGCTAGTGGGAAATATTTTGCTGCTTGTCCATTGTTTGTCATGTGTTATGTGATGGAGGGGTCTCGTGTGCTGTAGCAGCAGAAAAAAAGAGCAGCCTGTCCGGGGCTCTCCTTTCAAAGTCCCATTAACAGGTTATGTGATGCTGGATAAATCACTTAACTAAGGAGGGCTGAAGTCTGGCCCGTAGCATAACCCTACCTACCCCCAAAGAATTGGTGGCTCAATTTGTATCCTATCAGTATCAGTATATGTTAAATTTCAGGCAAAATGAAAAATATTGCACTCAAGTAAGGTGTGTGTTATAAATTGGTAAGTGGAAAGAAGAGGTGAAGGAGACGATTAAAAAACTTGTAACATAGGCTGAAAGCTGACTACTTAACTAAAAGGCCTTTGGTATTATAAACTTAATGGAGTAACTGAAAAAATAGCAAAAGTTTAGAAAAAAAAATATTGTTCCAGTCTAAGCCACTTACAGTACTTTAAATCTATTATATTTTAGTAGATTTTTTTTCAGGTACTCATAGCCTTGAAAAATCTTATGATTGCTGAATCTGAAATTTTTTTAAAGATTTTATTTATTTATTTGAGAGAGAGAGAGAGAGTTAGAGAGAGCATGAATGGTGGGGAGAGGCAGACGGAGAGGGAGAAGCAGACTCCCTGCTGAGCAGGGAGCCCGATGTGGGGCTCGACCCCAGGACCCCAAGATCATGACCTGAGCTAAAGGCAGATGCTTAACGGACTGAACCACCCAGGCGCCCCTAAATCTGAATTTCTAATTATTTCTTGTTTCAGAATCTGAAAGTTGTGAATCCTTTCTTATTTAATTTTATAACAAGAACAAAAACATATTTGAGACATAATTACTCAAGATTTGCTCATGCCAACTGGTAAGAAATTTCTATCTCTTGTGATGAATGGAAATAATGTCCCCAAATACAATAATGGTAATAACCACCACCACCACCACAAAACAGCAATAACTACCTGTTATTGACTCTTATTATGTCCCAGGGACTTTGCAAAATTTTAGTTCTCTTATCTCATTTAATCCTAACATACATCCATAAGGTAGTTTCTGCTTCAGCCTCATTTTGCAGGTAAGTAAACAGAGGCCTATTTTAGGGACTAAACCCACAATTGCTCATGAGAAAATGCACCATGATACACTCATTCATTTATTCTGTAATGTGTGTAGTCCATCTGGACATGTTGGCACTGAGACATAGATGTGGACACTGGCCTCATAAAGTTTACAGTCTACTGGAAGATAAAATCTCCACTCATTTTTGCTGAAATAACTGCAAAAATGCAGATCTAATTAGACTAAAAATTATCTTTCTTTTAACGAATTGCCCATATGTATTTTTGAAGGTTGGCTCTTGGTTGTACGGTAATCCTAGGATTTTTTTTTTTAAATTCTAGGATCTTTTAAAACACTTATAATTATGGGAGGCATTTTTTAAATGTTTCATAACAACTTTTTGAGATATAATGGACATACCGTTAAGTTCACCTTTTTGAAGTGTACAATTCAATAGTTTTTAGTATATTCCCAGAGTTGTGTGCCAATATTCTCAAATTCCAGAGCATTTTTATCACCCCCAAAAAGAAAATGTATTTCCATTAGCAGCCACTTCCCATTTCCCCCTCCCACTCATCCCCAGAAACCACTAATTTATTTTCTGCCTCTATGGTGCCTGTTCTGGATATTTCATATAAGTGAAATCGTATGCTGTGTAGCCTTTTGTGTCTGGCTTCTCTCACTTAGCATAATGTTTTCAAGGTTCATCCTATTGTAGCATGAATCAGGACTTCATTCCTTTTTATTGCCAAGTCATATTCCATTGTATGGATGTGCCACATTTAATTTACCCATTTATCAATGGATAGACATCTGTGTCACTTCTGCTTTTTGGTTATCATGAGTAATACTGCTATGAACATTCCTGTGTGTTTCTGTGTGGATGAATGTTTTTACTGCCCTTGTATATATGTCTAGAAGTGGAATCACTGGGTTATATGGTAACTCTATGACTAACTTTTTGAGGAGCTGACAGTTGTCCAAAGTGGCTGCCACATTTTACATTTTCATCAGCAATGCATGAGGACTCCAGTTTTTTCGCATCGTCGCCAACACTCGTTATTGTCCATCTGTTTGATTATAGCCATTCTAGTGGGTGTGAAATGGTAGGTATCTCATTGTGGTTTTCATTTGCATTCCCCTAATGACTAAAGACATTGAGGAGACATTTATTTTTATGATTTTAAAAAGTCTTGACTAGAGGAGTGCAACAGAACTATCCGAGGAGTTTTACAAGACACTATCTGGGCTTCACATCACTTCAAGTGGTGAAAATATATGCCAGGATGGCCTATCAATGTTTGGAATGATAGAAAACCCATTCAAAATGGCTTAAGCAATGAGGAAAATCATTATTTCACATAACAAGAAGTACAAGGTCAGGGGATTACAGAGCTGTTCTCTACAACCACTCAGTACTATCATGGGGATCCAGCTTCCTTCCCGTTTTTCTATTGTGTGACCCTATCATGCCCATTTTATCTGTAGGCTTGCTGCCTTTGTAGTAGCAAGATGGCTGCTGGAATTCTGGGCGGGCTCCCTGGACCTGAAAATGTCCAGTGGAAGAGAAATCTTTCTCAGAACCTCTAGCTATCCTTTCTTATATCTCATTGGCCTAGATCTGTATCACATGCTCAAATCTAAGCCAATCACAGATAAGAGAAATGGGAATTCCATGTATATGGTTTAGTTGAGGTGGGGATTTACTCTCTTCCTAAATGGGAACTATATGGGAGTTCTGCTAACAGGGAAAAAGGGAGAAATGAATGTTGGATGGGCAACTAACAATGTCTCTGTTATGTAGCCATAGGCTACAACATCATGATGATGGAAAATATTAGGTTAGATCTTGAAATTGCTGCTATTGGATCATTGACAACACTAATTTTATATGGTTCAGCCTAATAATTTCCAATGCCATTTGACAGATTGGGCTGAAGCGTGGGGAGAGGATAATATTGGCTCCAGGTTTTAGTTCAATCACTTAGAATGGCTCATAAAGCGTGAATCACTTAAATTGATTGATACAAGTAAATCAGACTCTTGTGAGCAAAAAGATTTTGCGTAATACAAGATCTTATTTGATTTCTTTATCTCTTTCTTGGCATATCTCAAATGTTAGGAAATCTATCCATAATCCCAAAGCATCTGTCCCGATGCACGTGCTGACGAAGTCTGTGAACATTTTATTTATACAGACTTAACGGTTTGTTGAATTTTAATTTTGAACAATTAAATCACAGAATGCATTATTCTGTTTTCATTAAAAAACATTTGAAGATTTCAAAGAGAAAGTGACTGTGTACCTTCCATTTTAGGGGTCTTTTAAACGAGGCGGACTTTGAGAAATCTAAAATAAGTTATTTAGGATGTAGAAATGAACAGAAAGCTTTTAAGATGGGGCTACCCTTGAATTGCACAGAGATGTACACAGAGCAGATTAGAAAATGGCAACCTTTCCCCTTTTAAATTCTTAAATTCACGTATTTATTTATTTTTTGAATAGGCAACATATTCACACAGTATAAATTCAAAATACAAAAGTTATACAGATGGCTTCTTCCCACAGCTGCTCCTCAGCCACTCAGTTCTCTCTTCCCAAGACAACTGCTACCAGAAGAAAATTTTTAGGAGTATTCAGACCATGCCTTTCCCGCCATATAGTAGCATAGTGTACATATGGTTCTGCTCCCTTTTGTTGTTTGTTGTTTACCGAACAGGTTATTTCGGAGACCATGCCAAATTGTTATGAGCATCCTCATCTCTGTTTTTATGGCTGCGTAATGTTCCACGGAATGGATGTACCATATTTCTTTAACCAGTCCCCAACTGATGGACATTTGGAGTGCTTTCAACTTATTATAAGCAGTGCTGCAAAGAATAACTTTATACATATGTATTTTGCACATGTGCAAGTGTATCTTAGGGAAAGTTCCTACAGAGGAATTGGTGTATCAAAGGATGTATGTTTTTGTAATTTTGATAAATGATGACAAATTACCCTCTTGTCCAGGGGGTTGCAGCAATTTAAATTTCCACAGCAATGCATGAGAGCACTGGTTTTTCCTACAGGTGGCAGCTTTCCAGAAGAGAGGTCATAAAGATGCTCCCTGCACCTTCATTCTAGGTGTGTGGGCAGGACCCCAAAAGGATCTTGTTCCCATTTTTAATAACACAGAAAAATGCTCACGATATGGTATTAAAGAACCAAAAAAGGATACAAATCTGAACTGTGTGAAAATTTGGGGGTGCGTAGAAAAAGGAATGGAAAGACAGAATTAAAATATTGACAGTGTTTAAAGTCTTTGTACTTTTCTACAATTAGCTCTTGTTCTGTTTATAATCAGAAACAATGCTCAAGTCACCGCTGCTGTTGTCCTTGGGTTAGGAATCTCATTCCCTTGCAAGATAACTCAGAGGAGTTCCCTTTCAGTAAAGCTCTCCTATAACGAAGCCTCCAGCTTGGTTCCGTTTTAGGCTGCACACCTATCTGCTCTTCCCTCAGTGTCTCCTTTGATTGGTCAGAGATGCTAAGGAACAGCAGCTACAGCTCATCTGCATAGTCTGGCAAATCCACCAACGCTAAAATTCCAACAGGTATATGTCTTACTTAAAAAAAAAAATTGTTCTCATTTGTCAATTTCACTGATCACGGTGGGGTTTCATCTTGCTTTTCAGCTTTTCCACCACCATGATTTCCGTTTTTCACTAAGATCATTAAAATATTTCTGAAGCCCCCCAAAACCCTTCTATCCAGAAAAAGATCTGCTCATTTGAGAGTAGTCTTTGGATCCCCCAGGCAGTTCATCCCCCAGCCCCGGCAAGAGGATTTCCTGAGGGAGGTGACTCAGAGAATCCGAGCCTCTGGCCCTGTCCTGCACTCCCGCTGCATAAAGGCCCATAGCTGTTGCAGTTGCAATTTTCTCTCTAAACCCCACTCCTTTTGTTGACTTGCAGAGGCTTACATTCCAAAAAAGGTAATTTGAAAGTGCTGCTGAATTTAGATGCATTTTGCTAATTTGTTTTTATTATGCATAGAAATATTGGTATAAAAGGTGTTTCAATTATTTTCTAAGGGAGGGACCTACGCATTCTCCGCAACCACAAAGCTTTTAAATGGAGTTATTTTTCTCGGCTTATAATCGTTCTCCCTTTTAAGTACCCCAGCAGAAAAAGTAAGTTTACTGCTCCTCGCACAATGGGCCTCTTCACTTTTTAGGTTTGGGAGACCTGGGTGACCTACGAAAGTTAATTAGAAGGTTAACAAAGACGAAGACAGAGTCGAATCCATCGCCTCTCCTTCAGCCAAAGATGTCATCCATTAATTAGGGAAATCGTTAAGGTGGCCTTTATAGAATCCATAGAAAATCTGCCGTTGGCGGTCGACAGTTTTGATCAGATTTTCCTCTCCCCAATAATACTATGCTTAATAGTACGAAAAGCAGAGGGCTGGGGTGGGGAGAGGGGAGAGGGGAGGGGGTGGGAAGGATGTGTTTCAGCAACATTACAGTTAACCAGCCTCTGATTGTGACGGCTTTGATTCTCAGGCTGCCCCGCATACTTGCTCCATGATGTAATCCTTATTGAACCTGGAAGCCGGGCGAGCGGCAGGGAGGCGGGAGAAGCTGCCGCTCCCGCCTGGCAGCCGCAGGAGGCCCTGGAGTTAGGAGCGCGGCCCCAGTGGGCCGCAGACGCTCTCTCCGCAGCGCCGGGCCTGCCGCGGCCCCGCGGGCTCCCGCCGCCCCGAGGGCGAGGGCAGCCCGGGAGCCGGGTGGCCGCTTCGGGTGGGGGTAGCTGTCCGGCCCCGGTGGGCAGCCGGCCTCTCTTCGTTGGTTGGAGGAGGAAGATCTCTCCCCGTCCTCCTCCCACCCTGTTGCTTCTCCGCCACCAACACACCAGCTCAACTAAGGAAACGCTTCGGTCTGACTAGCTCTTTGCCATCTTGAGAACCACACGGCTCTTAGAAAGTCTGGGTATTTGTTGGTGGTTGCATAGACGTGACCTCCCTGCATCCCAGTTTCTTGCCTCCTCTCAAACGTCTTGAACCTAGCATTTCTGATTTAGGCAGTAAAACCTTCAGGATTTTTGTTTTGGTATTACATATTTAAAGATGGTGTTAATTCTGAACATGAGATGCCTTTAATTTTTTAATGTGGGACTTTTTTTTTTTTTTTGGACACCATTTAAACCATTCTTAAGTGTAGCCCTTGCCCATTGGTGTATAGTCATCACCACCGTCCATCTTCCTAAACTGAAACTCTGCCTGCCTTGTGAGGCTTAGTTTTGAAACAACATTGCAGGGTTGGTTCCATGGTTTTGTAAGTTATCAATAAATTCTCTTTCAGGGATTAGCATCTTTTAAGGAGTTGAGAGTTTTTGCATAGTTCTTCATGCCAAAAGCTGGAGCAATGTAATGCAGCCCTTGTTTACCATGCAAAACATTTCCATGTACTTTTGCCTCTTTCTGGATTGATACTGAGCAAATGCTGCATGAAATCTCACTGAGACAGTAGTAAATGGCCATTGTGGTTTGCCTTATTAGCCCCGTAGCAGAGTGAGAAAGAATTGCTGTCCCTCAGAGAAGAGGGAAGTGTCACTCTTAGCTCTTAGCATTACCGAGGAAAGGACCAGAACTACTATAAATCTACAGAATCATATCTGATGATCACCTACACCCAGGCCTTAGTCTCTTCTTCAGCTAGGGTGGAGAGGAGTGTCGTCCCCACATTCATCCTCCCAGCCTCTTCCTCCTCCTCACCCACCGCACAAGAGGCCAAACTCAGGGCCCAGACCAGGGCGCTAGGACAGCCCTGGGGAAAAATAAGGGTGATGTGCCCCCAACTTCCCAGAAGAAGAAGTAGTAATTATGAAAAATCAGCTAAATGATAAAAAGTGCATGGAATCAAAAGCCCATGAGTTATGAAACATAAACCATAGATTCGTCACCAACACCAAAGCTTAAAACAAAACCCCACCATTGCCATATCCAGAGCATCTCCATTTCCCCCAAATGCTTTGATCTCAGTTTTACCATGTGTGTACTTAGCACATATATTGTTGAATTGCTGGCTATTCCTTTGCTGTTACAGCTAGCAATGTATAAAGGGCCCTCAAATAATTGAATTAAGAGACTGTTAGTTGTTCGTTGGTGGTAGCTTTAGCCTGAGTCACATAAAACGCTCCAGGGTGGCTGCTTTGCTCCACTAAGTTTGCTTGCTGAAGGACATCTGGCCACCTTGACCGCATGTTAGAGTGCACCAGCAGCTTAAAATTCCCAAGACAGGGCGCCTGGGTGGATCAATCAGTTGGGCATCTGCCTTTGGCTTGGATCATGATCTCAGGGTCCTGGGATGGAGCCCCACATCCTGCGGGGGGGCCTGCTTCTGCCTCTCCCTCTTCTCCTCCCCCTGCTTGTGCTCTCTCTCTCTCTCAAACAAGTAAATAAAATCTTAAAATATATATATATATAAAACTCCCAAGACAAGAGCTGCACCTCAGACCAACTACATAAGAATTTCTGGGGGTGGGATTAGCGTATGGTACGTTTTTCAAGCTCCCCAGGGCATTTCAATTTGCACTTACGAATCCAAGGTAATTTATGAGATTGAGAACTGTGATGGTTTATGTGTCAACTTGCCTGGGCCACAGGGTGCCCAGACATTTGGTAAGACATTATCTTGGATGTGTCTGGGAGGTGAACATTTGAATTGGTAGACTGAGCAAAGCAGATTGCCCTCCCTAATGTGCGTCTCATGAATCAGTTAAAGGACTGAATAAAATTTAAAAAGCTGAGTAAGAGGGAACTCCTCCTGCCTGACTGCCTTTGAGCTGAGACATCAGTTTTTTCCCCTGCCTTTGGACTTAATCTGAAACGCTGATTCTTCCTGGATCTTGAGCCCACCAGTGGTTGACCAAAACTACATCACTGACTCTCCTGGGTCTGGCTTGCTGACTGAAGATCTTGGGACTTGTCAGCCTCCATAATCGCTTGAACCAATTCCTTATAATAAATCTCTTTCTGTATAGATACACATCTTATTGGTTTTGATTGTTTGGAGAACCCTGACAAATACAGATTTTGGTACCATGAAGTGGGGTGCTGCTGTAACAGATACTTAAAAATGTGGCAGCAGCTTTGGAACTAGGGAGTGAGAGGAGGCTGGAGAAATCTGAGGTGCATGCTACAAAGATGGATGTTAAAGGCAATTCTAGTGAAGCCTTCAAAAGAAAAGAGGAGAGGGCGCCTGGGTGGCTCAGTCGGTTAAGCGTCTGCCTTTGGCTCAGGTCGTGATCCCAGAGTCCTGGGATCCAGTCACGCACTGCATCGGACTCCTTGCTCGGCGGGGAGTCTTCTTCTCCCTGAGGGGCCCTCCCCTGCTTGTGTGCGCTCTCTCTCTCAAATAACTAACTAAATAAATAATCTTAAAAAAAAAAAAAAGAGGAGAGCTGGAGAGAAAATTTCCATCTTTTTAGGGAACACATCAATAATTGTGAACAGAATGGTGGTAGAAATGTGGATGTTAAAGGCCATTCTGGTAAGGTCTCAAGTTAAAATGACAAACAGGTTATTGGAAACTGGAGGAAAGATGATCCTTGTTACAAAGTGGCAAAGAACTTGGCTCAACTGTGTTCTACTGTTCTGTGGAAAGTTGAATTTGTGAGTAGTGAAATTGGATATATAGCAGAGGCGATTTCTAAGCAAAGTACTGAAGATGAGAGGAGAGAAATGTGTTGAAGAAGGAATCCTTAAGCAAAAATAAAACCAGGACTTAAAAATTTGGAAAATTTTCAGCCTATCCACATTGAAAAATGAAGAAGGTATTCTGACAAGAACCGAAAGGGTGTGGCTGAACAACCCTTTGATAAGGAGATTAATGTGCTGTGAACCGTGGAACTCATCAGCCATCTCACAGAAGCCAGAAATAGAGATGGGATTATGCCATCCAAAACACTGACAGCTTCAAGAAAATGAGACCGAATGAAGGAAGACTGCTAACATAGGTTATCCTTCAAGAAAAGGGAAGAGCAAGCCAGAAGGTGGTTTATAGTTCACGAGGGCTACTACTCCCATCACAGGGCCAGGGGGCAAGGCTATTTCCTCTTTGGTTTCAGAGGGCAGGGTCCTTGAAAAGAGCCATCCATGGTGGGGGCCCTCAGCAGAGAGCTAAAGGGGTGGGGCTCCCCACAGAGACTTGAGGGTGACACTGTCACCCCAGTGAGCCTGGAGGGCAGTGCATCATACCAGAGGATTCTTCTTTTTTTTTTTAAGATTTTATTTATTTATTTGACAGAGAGAGACACAGCGAGAGAGGGAACACAAGCAGGGGGAGTGGGAGAGGGAGAAGCAAACTCCCCGCTGAGCAGGGAGCCCGATGCGGGGCTCAATCCCAGGACCCCGGGAGCATGACCTGAGCCGAAGGCAGATGCTCAATGACTGAGCCACCCAGGCGCCCCCAAAGAGGATTATTCTTAACCATTAAGAGCTAATGGAATTTGTCTTGCTAGGTTTTAGGCTTACTTGGGACTCACCACCCTTTCCTTCTCTCTGGTTCTTTCTTTTGGGGTGAGAATGTCTGTTCTACACCTGTCCCACCATTGTATTTTGGAATCACATAACTTGTCTGGTTTCACAGATTCACATCTGGAGAGGAAGGTTCAAGTGTCACTCATGTCTGATTTAGATGACACTTTGGACTTTGGACTTTAGAGTCGATGCCGGAATGAGTTAAGACTGAGAGTTGTTGGAATAAAGTGCATGTATTTACATGTGAGAAGGACACGAATTTGGGGGGGGCAGGGGTGAAATGTTATGGACTAAATATTAGTGTCCCCCCTCCATTCATATGTTGAAGCCCTAACCCCCAATGTAACTATATTTGGAGATAGGGCCTGTGACGGGGTAATAAAAATTAAATGAGGTCATGAAGGTGGGTCCCTAATTCAATGGGGCTCATGCCCTTATAAAAAGAGGAAGACACTCCAGAGCTTTCTCTTCCTAATGTGAGAGGACACAGAGAGAAGGCAGTTATCTTTAAGCCAGGAAGAGAGCTCTCACCAGAAACCAAACTGACCAGCACCTTTAACTTGGGCTTGCCAGCTTCCACAACTATGAGAAAATGATTTTCTGTTGTTTAAGCTACACAGTCTGTGGCATTTTGTTATGGCAGCCAGAACAGATTACTAAAAGAACCATATAAAGTAGACACCAATCACTGCCATAACCCATATCCCCCTCTAAAATTGTCTGCTGTAGGACGCCTGGCTGGTTCGGTTGGTATAGTAGGCAACTCTTTTTTTTTTTTTTTAAAGTAGGCTGGTGCTCCACATGGGGCTTCAACTCTTAATCTTGCGGTCATGAGTTCGAGCCCTGCCGTGGATGTAGAGATTACTGAAAAAATAAAATTGTCCACCGTGGCTTGCCCTGCGGGCCACACGCCCCCCCCCGTCCTCTGCTTAATGGTCAGGGGTGAGCACATGGCCCAGGATAGTCCATTCTCGGGCTCCTGAAACATTTCTGGCATAAACCCCACAAATCAGAGCTTCGTTTTGGTTCATAAAATCTTATTTTGCATTCTCTGGGGATAACTTTTAATTCTCTGGGGATAACTCAAGCTAGGGTGAGTTAGCTTGGTCAGATAATCTTAATACCTACCCAAGAAGCTTGAGGCACTTTCCAAAAAGGATGGGCCTAAGAAGAGTATAGCAGTTAGAACTTTTCAGAAGCAAAGGTCACTGTGGGAGTGTAGGCCACCCATGGTGGGGGGGTGGCTTAGAAGTAGGTGAGAATGGAGGGATTGAAGGATGCTAGACACACTTGGCTTGCATGGCAATTTCCCTCAGGACTTGTGATTGATTCTCCACCCTTTCCCATCCAATTCGTCTTGAGGGCAGTCTTTGTCATACTGTCCTAATCCAAGTAAATTTGATTGTAAGGATAAAAGACCCATTCAAACTTACTTATGCTGGGGAAGGGGTGGTGGTTATTGGATGGATACAGAAAAAGTGTAGCTGGACTTCTTGGGAAATTGCAACTATTCCCTACTCATTCTCTCTGTCTCTGTCTCTCTCTGCGGCCCAGTGGCTTCTTGTGCTAGTTCCCCATGAAGGATGGCCCACCACCCCCTTTACTACTACAAGGTGGGATGGGCCTGGCAGGGGGTGTAAGTCACCAAGCATCTACTGAGGAAATGCATGCTGAAAATTTCTCTTCAGATTGTTAGAACTATCCAAAAATGCCTTATTTTTTCTATTTTGAATCTTAGATAATTACACTTAAATTTGGATTAATGGGTAGATTGGGGAGTAAAGTATTCTGACTCATTTTCTGATAAAACCTTTGTGTTAACCAGAAAATGTTTTATTAAAAAAAAACAACAACAAAATTTCACTGGATGGTATTTCTAAAATATTTACTTTCCTCTCCTTATAAGATCGTGACAATATTTGCTCCCTCTTGGTGACATGTGAGTTTAAATAGCAGTTCCTGTGGAAGAGATCCCAAGGAGAAATGGAAAGAGTACTGCATTTAGGGGGTCAGAACATCCCCGTTCATCTCTGCTGTACCATCAGAGGAACCTCAGGCCCATCACGGAGACTCTCTGAGCCCGACTTCCCTCATATGAGAAAGAGAAGATGGAGCTGGTAATACTTGTCTTTTCTTTTTATCTCAGGGTAATTATTTTAAATTTAAATGTGAAATTAATTAGTAAATTAAAAGCACAAGTCACTATTTCAGTCTTTGGCATATAGGACTTGCTCTATAAATGTTGGCTGAGTGACTTCTACGATGTGAGCAATCTCCACGTATGAGGGATAGGAAATTGGCTGAATCTGGGCAAGTCCCGGATCATATTCTGAAAAATTATTAGTTTTTTTAATATACTAAATTCCTCATAGGAGCTAGTTCTATTAGCTTTTCCTTTCACAAAGTGAGAATGTAGGGCATCTCATACCTGTCAGAACAGCCAGAATAAAAAAGACAAGAAATAACAAGTGTTGGCGAGGATTTGGAGAAAAAGGAACCCTTGTGCACTGTTACATTGCACTGTTGGAGGGAATGCAAACTATGGAAACAGTATGGAGTTCCTCAAAAAATTAAAAATAGAAATGCCATATGATCCAGTAATTCCAATCCTGGGTTTTTACCTAAAGAAAAAGAAAATATTCATTTGAAAAGATATGTGTATCCCTAGGTTCATTGCAGCATTATTGACAATAGTCAAGATATGGAAGCAACCCAAGTGTCTATTGATAGGTGAATGGATAGTGAAGATGTGGTGTGTATATACAATGGAATATTACTCAGCCATAAAAGAGGATGAGATCTTGACTTATTTGACAACATGGATGGACCTCGAGGGTATTATGCTAAGTGAAATAAGTCAGATAGAGAAAGACAAATACCATATGATTTCACTTATATATAGAATCTAAAAAACAAAACAAATGAATAAACAAACAAAAAGCAGAATCAGACCCATGAATACAGAGAACAAACTGATGATTGCTAGAGGGGTGGGGAGGATGGGCAAAATAGATGAAGGGGAGTGGAAGATACAGGCTTCCAGTTAAGGAATGAATAAGTCCCAGGATTAAAAGGTACAGCACAGGGAATATAATCAATGATATTGTAATAGCATTTTATGGTGACAGATGGTAGCCACCCTTGTGGTGAGCATAGAGTAATGTATAAAGAGGTTGAATCACTGTGTTATACACCTAAAACTAAAGTAACATTGTGTGTCAACCATATTCAAATAAAAAAAACTGAGATGTAGAAAAAATATCAGATAAATTGAGGGTTCCTTTCACCGAGTTCAGATTCAACTGCTACTGTACAAGAAAGTCATTAATAATATATTCTGAAAGCTTATCCAACAAATATTAACCAAGGACCCTGGGAATATATTGTTGAACAGAAACAGACAAGAACCCTGCCCTCATAGAGCTGATGAGCTGGTTCTCAAAACACCCTCACACACACACACACACACACACACACGCACACGCACACACACACACACATGAAAGGCACTGGGGAGATGCTCCACCTCACCTGCCCAGTTTTCTCAGTCCCTGCCAATGTTACTTTTGACCAAGGTCTGGGAGGAGGTGGAGGAAGCAGATCAAACACCAAGGTCCAGTGGACCAGAAGAGGACTGGGGCCTGAACATAAATCCCAAATATAGATGTTTAGATCACTGCCCTTAGCTGGGGAAGGGGGGGTCTTCTTTTCACTGGGGCTGGAACACCCTCAGTGACTCTGTATATAATGGTATCCAAATGTCATGTCTTGGCTTAACTTCAATTTGACAATAGCCAACACTTCTTGAGAGCCTATTAAAGGTCAGGCACTGTGCTGGACCCTTTCCAGGTTTTGTCTTTAATCCTCATACCTATCTTGCAGGGTAGATACTCTTATCATCCTCAATTTGCTTATGTGGGACTGCAGCTGTAGGGGACACAGGCAAGGTCACAATAGGTGGTTACAACAGAACTAAACCTGTCCTATCTTACTTGAGTGCCTTCCCTCTTCCTGCCAAGCCACACAAGGTCTTTACTCCTTTCTAAACAGAATAGTGGGAACCTTGTGTTTCTATGCTTTGCCACAATGGCGGAAAAGTACACGTTTTTCAACATATAAAAGGATAATGGTAACAATAGCCAATATTAATTGAGCAATTACAATGTACCAAACAGGATTCTAAGCTTTTTACATGTATTAATTCATTTAACCCTCACAAACCTATGATGTGGTTACTCTTGTTACATAATATTATTTATCTATTACTTTATAGATGAGGAATTGAGACACAGAGAGGTTAAGTAATCTGTCCAAGGAGACTCAGCTTGCGTATGGTAGAGGCAGTTTAGACCCAAGTTGTCTGGGTCTAGACCTTACATTTTGTCATTTCATCCAAAAGCAACACCCTATTTTCAACATCTTTTGCAGTTGTCTTAAGTTGGTGAAATAAAGATCACAAGCATGGGAGGGAATCTCCTGCCCCTACCCCAACACCCATGAGCAGAAGACCCAATCCCATCCATAGTCTGCTGAATGCTTCCCTCTATCACTCTGTCCCTCTATCATTGTGCAGTATACAGCCTTTGTAACTGTATGTACCAGCCCTGAGTTCCATCCACCATGAAATGGCCCATGACACCAAAAAAAAAAAAAAAAAAAGCCCCATGTATTCTAAATCTGAGCTTTCTCTCTACTTTATGCTCCCAAATGCATAACATTTTCCGTAGATATGAGAGTTCTCTCAAAGAGTTAACAGCATTCCTTGAGAAGAGGAATTGAAGAAACCTAGGAGCATTTTCTTTACCAGCTCAGGCAAGTGACTGGAAAGTCAAAACTAAATTTTACAAAAAATATTCGGCTTTGGATCTTCACTCCCACTGTCTGGCTATTTGAGTAAACTGGGCAGTGGTATCACTGATTGGGCACCAACCTCACTGGCCCAGCTCCGGGCAAGGCAGAGGCAGAAGACAGCAGGAAGCAGGAAATGATGGGGCATCCTGGTGAATTCTAACCTCATTCCACTAAGAACCCTCTCCCACTTTCTGCATCACAGAGACACACATGAGAGATCTCTGAAGTAGGCTGATATCCTCAGATATAAACCATTTAGGATGCTTGATAACTACTAATTAAATGAATTAGGTGCATAGTATATAATTATCAGTGCTCTACATTCCCTTGTCTTTGCTGCACCACAGGAGAAAGTTTCCACAGCACTTGGTTTGTAGCAAAAACCAAAATTAAATTAAGAGGTCACACGCCAGTAGCAAAGACAAAATCAGGAAAACATTTTCCAATCAGAAACTGCAAAGAAATTGGGGCTTTTATATAATAGCGAAATTAGGGTTTGGATGGTGGTATTCTTTCAACCAACTTTTCACAAATATTTTCTGGAACAGGCCCAAGGACTGAATCCTAATTTAGCCCATTCTTGTTCAGATGTAATTGAATTCACTTGTTTAGGTTTCTGCCTCCCCCACCTTCCAACCATGGCAAGGGGAATACTGCTCAGCTCTCTCACGTGGCACCAGTGAGTCTGTAGACCGTGTATGGAGGACTGTCCTCCAGGAATCGGAGGCTCCTAGTTCCTTCCTCCACAGCTACTGTCTTCCCCCCACTATCTTTCCCCAAGAGGAAATTCCTCTCTATGTTTTGCTCCCTTGGTGCTGCTTACCAATTTCCCCCTCTGCTGCCCTTCACCTCCCAGCCCCCAAAGCTACTCTCCCCCCGAAAACAAATGACTCAGCTGGGGAGGAGTTCATCTGAAAAATATCCTCTGGAGGGGTCCGGTGCACAAAAATATTCAGGTCTGGAATCCTTGACTGAAGTCACTTATGGTTGCAAGAACTGACACTGAGCTGAGGCAACACGTGTTCCTTGTGGTTGAGTGATTCGTGCATCAGTAAAAGAGGAAAGATAGCTTTTGTTGTTTTCTGGGGCCCAGGGAGAGGATTTAGCTGTACACACATCAGGTTGGAGTGAAAACCTGCTAAGGGCGTAATGGTTCCCATGTTACCTCCGATGATGGCAGGGATGATGGCAGGCCCCTGGTTTGGCGTATACTTAGCCTGCAGACACGAAAGCCATCTCCATGGGGAGGACGTGAATTGCCAAGCGATGCCCACCACCCACCTGGACTACCCCCTCATGCTCCCGGAGTTCTCCCTGGCAGGTTGGCTGGTTGATTTGGCCTCAGAGCTTTACGAACATTAGCTTCTATGCCTGCTCCTTGAGGTTAAAAAATGTTCAGATGAAGGCACAACAGGGAGAGGTAAGAAGCCCATGTGTCTCTCCTTTCTGTTCTTAAATGGAAATTAAGACATAGGGTTTTTTTTTTTAATTTGATTTGGATGTAGAAACTTAAAAAAACCTCCCCTTTCCTCTTTGGAGATTCTTTTCCCACTATGTTTGGCAGAGGCTAACTATGATGGTTTGGAACACACACACACACACACACACACACTCACACCGCACGTAAGCAGGCACACCCCAGCATGCCGGCAGTCTCTGCTCTCGTACTCACATCTCATCCCCAAGGATGTACGGGCCTCCAGGATAAGAACTCCACAGTAACTGGGCAGTAGAGTTTGGTGAGCAACCAGGGGGCTGGTGGGCTCCGTCTGCTCTTGCCACGAGTGGTTCTTTTGCCTGCGTTAGCAGGAATGAGAGTCTGCGTGATTTCTGCCATGGCATCCCAAAATCCAGTTGCCCCATCTCCAAGTGCAGCCTTCTACATGCAACAAGGGAATTCAGGCTTCTGTGAAACAGTCTTCTTAGAGCAGAAGCCTAGGAGCCAAGTGTGAAGGGTGTCAGCAGCCGAGATACCCCTGGGGGAAGATGTGAAACCAGCTGGGCTCTGAGCCAACTGCTGGGTGTCAGAGGAGTTCTTCCAGGAGCCTGCTTGCTCCTGGACCACCTTTTGTCATTTTAAAGTGGTGCCTACACCACTGGTCTTGCCCTGGCCCCAGGACGTGCACTAATTTTCATTCATTAATGTATCCCTTCACAATCAAGTTATTCTCATACAAAGGGTATTGGTTAGTCCTCATAACCCATGAAGTAAGTAGCATTGTTCCCATTTTATTGATGAAGAAATCAAGGCTTCAGAGTGGTTTAAGTAATGTGTTCCCCAAGGAGGTAAGGCAATTAATACCAGCAAAGAGAAGTCTCAGACCTCCTGATTTTATGTTCTTTCCTTTGCACACCTTAGCCAGTGGGCAAGTGTGTACTGTATTGCTAGCATGGAACTAGTATCATTTAGGTTCTGTGGAGACTCCAAAGACACCATGACTTGGTCCCTACCATCCTGGCACTTGTAAGCTGGTTAGCCAGAATTAAGAGATAAGGAAGGGCTGGATGGTATACATTTAATGAGTTATTAGTTTGTTTACACACTTAGCAAATAGTTCTTGAGCATTATGTGCCAGACACTGGGATAGGAGTAGAGGGACACAGAGAGGAAAAGTACACCGCCTCTAATTCCCAAGAAGTTCAATCTAGACAAGGGACCTTCACTGCTCAAAACCATTCAATGGCTTCCCGTTGCTTGTGGGGTACAATCCATAATCCCTGATGTGGCCCACAAGGCTGTGGGAGATGTGACCTTTGTGCCTCTTTCCAGCCTCACTCTGTTCTACCCACACTGGGTTTCAAAGAGCTCTTTCATTGGGCTAAGCCTCCTTCCTTCCTTGGGATCTTTGCACCCTGGGATGGCTTCACAGAAGTGTCATTTGAGCAGGGTCTTGAAGCCTGCCTAGGAGATTTCCAAGCTGAAAGTGATGGGGACTAGTGGAATTCCAGGTAGAGGAATTTGAGTGAGGAAGGGACTTAGTGAAGAAGAGAGGCTCGGGAAAGTTTCATAGAGAAAGCAAAGCTTTTTAGTATTAACTGATATTCAATAACTATCTGTTGAATGGAGCTGGGCTGGGAAGGCTGGGGATGGGCAGAATGTGGCAGGATGGAGAGCAGGGCAGTGAGAGCAGGAACACGCAGCCAAAGCCTCAGGAACTGGGGTTGCCTGAGCTTGAGGAAGGGTGGAGAAGCCCTTTCAGATGTAGGTTGGGGGGGGCGGTGATTGTGTGGGAGAGTGGGTGTTTTATGGGATGGGCTGGGATGAGAGATCTGAACTCCAGTTGCAGCTCAGCTATATGCTCTGTGACCTTGGACAAGTTACTTCTCTGGGCCTCAGAATTTGTGAGGAAGATGAAGTAGGTAATCTCTAAACCTCTCCTTTCCAGGTGACATGTGCTGTTTAATTTTCTGGTGATGACAGAGAATTGCAAAAGCCAAGATGGATGCAGACGCTAGAAGAGACGAGGGAATCCCAAGAGGATAGAGAGCGCCCAGGCAGAGTGCTGGCATCAGGGGCCTCTGCAGCTTGCTGGGTTGTGGAGAAAGAGGCTAGAGGGGAAGCCAGGGCAAGGGATGCCCGAGGCCCGCTGCTGCCTGGGACTCATCACTGTCCCACTAGGACCAGATCAAACCTCAATGGGATTTTCTAAGACAACCCGACTTTTCTTCACTGCTACCGTGATCTCAAGTCTAATGTGGGGGGACTAGGCCCACCCTCAGGGGAGAAGACTGCTGTGGCCAGTAAAACTGAGTGCGGATTCAAAGGAGTAACGAAGGAGGGGAAAGAACTGGAGGGGCTTTTTGGACAGTCCGAAGGACAGGACAAGCCCCTCACTGTTGTTTTTGTTTTTTTTTTTCTTCCCTCTAGTGACCCCATTCTGCCCCATGGATGTCACTTTTCTCTCTTTCTCCCTCTCTCTCTCTCCCCCCTTCTTTTTTGGAGGTTTTGGGGAGGGGAAGCAAGCTGAGGGAGGTGGGAAGAGACTTTTTTTCACATGAGTCCTCAGAATTACAGTTCACAAACTATTCAGTAAACTGACCGGCCTCAACCTCCCCTTCAACGGCCTAATCTAAGGGGTGGATCTATGTGTTTTGTTGCTTGTCAGAAACAATCGCTGAGCGGCCCATTACATTTACAGCACGTCGCCCTTTAATTGGTGTAACACGCTGAGGCCTGAAAGGAGGAGAGGCCCACAAAAGCGCCCGTGAATGAGCCTTGACTCACACAAAAACACTCTGCAGAAGTTCAGAGCTGGCCACTAACAAGGAGGTAGGGAGTTAGTTTGAAAAGGGGGTGAAGTTCAGAAATGTGTCACCTTGAGGAGCCTCCCATCAAAGCAATGGTCGCATTGACAAGCTGCAAAGAAAAAAAGTTAAACCTTCAGGGCTGTGGACTTGCCTGCTGGATTTATTCTTTTTAAACTTGAGGAGGGGGGTAGGAGAGGGGAGTCTTTCTTTTTCTTCTTCTCTTCCCCACCGTTGTCTCTCTGCTCCCTTATTTACTTCAGAGAGCCTTAAAGAAGTCGGTTTGAAAAAACATACCTCCCACCCTCCTGCTAAGATACACTATTAAAAAAAATAAATGTATAAAAAGTCAGGCTGAATGCGGCTGCCTTAGGCCGCTGCAGCTGATTTCAGAATAGCGTTTTGTCTCTGCGCTCTCCTCCCCTCCCCCCATTTTCTAAGGCGACTCCCCGAGTCCTAGGGCTTGGAGCCGGTGGCCTACGCCCGGGCGTAGTGCGGGCCTGGAGGCTGTGCCCTCGGGTTCTGTGAGAGCTACGGCTTGCGTTCGGTTTCCACGGTGTCAGAGGGGACTGGTGTGAGCTCGACCAAAGTGTGTGGGAGTAGGGATCAGCCCGCGTGGATCCAGCTCTGTGGGGTTCTGCTCGCGGCCATCCTGCCCCCGTCCAGGGGAGGAGACCCAACTTTCCCTCCTCCTGCCCGGAACACCTGGGTAAGATCCTACCTACCCTGGCCTAGCAGGTCTCCACGCTACGGTTCCTGTTTGCAAAATAAGGCGTCCCTAAAAGAAGAAACTAGCCTGCGCAGGTCCGGCGTGGAGGTGGAGGAACCAGCTCGCACCTTCAGCTCCTCCGCCCCACGGTCACCTGCTAGGTCCTTCTCGCGCACCTTCCTCGCTCCTGATGCCCGGAATCTACGCAGTGGCCGTGATGGGGCCGACCTCTTTAGACACCTTCCCCAGCACCCTGCCGCTCGCGTTCTTTGGGCGGGAGGAGGTTCTCCGCCACACCTGCGCCGGGTTGAGGACACCTCGTTCGGTTCCCGGATGCGCGCCGGAGCGCTCAGAGGCACCCTACAAGACTTGCCCCCTCCCGCCTTTGTCTGGTGACGGGGACCCCCGCCCCTCGCGCTGCTCCTGTGAACCGGCTGCCCCGTGCGAAGGCGGGGGCGCTTTTCAATGCAGCGCTGCAGCTCCCTCCAGATTTGTAATCCGCCAAAAAGCCGCTGATTGCTGCAATCGTTACTTTTCATTAAAAAAACTTAGAAGCAATTTGGGAGAACCCTTCTCAATGAATACATTTACCCCTGAACGGTCTTTATTCTCCGCCTCCACTTGATGAGTTTCTCTGGCACGAATCCGTTCTTACAGGCACAGAATGGGCAATCCCTTGATCCCCGTCAATTGTCATCCCGAGTCGGGGCCACTTTGACCGCCAATAGTGGGGAAGTCAGAGCTAATCCTCAGAAGGAATCACGGGAAAAGAAAAGCAACAATAACCAAGTCAAGCGTAAAAAATGAAAGAGAAATCTCTATTATCACTCACTACATTTCCCAGCTATGTACTGAAAAAATCAGCTCGCTTGTCATTCGAGTCAGACACCCGCACAAGAATATGGGGTCGTGGTGGGTTGGTAGACTCACACGACGTAAGGAGCGATATTTCAGAGCGAAAGGCCTCTCTTCTGCCTCTGCCAAATCCGCCTCACATCCGCCATAACCATTAAATACAGACTGACTTTATTCTGTATGGGGAGGCCCAGGGGTGGGTGGTGAGGGAGCCCCCAGCTGTGCACAGATACAAAAAGTCCCTGGAGAGAGGGATGGGGGGCGGGGTGTCGATGCTAAGGAAACGCGCCCCTCGCGGGCACCTCCGGCTCTGACCCCGGCGGGCGCGAGGCCTCGGCGGCTCGGTGCTCGCGCGGGCGCAGGTGCGCGGCACACGCGCGCACAGGGTCCGTGGGCTGCCGGCTCCGCGCAGCCCCAGTCCTGTTAGGAAGCAGCGGCCCCCGCGCCGTGGGCGGGGGGCGGGGCGTGAGAGGCCCGCGGAGCT
Organism: Mirounga leonina; assembly: GCF_011800145.1. Classification (NCBI taxonomy): domain Eukaryota; kingdom Metazoa; phylum Chordata; class Mammalia; order Carnivora; family Phocidae; genus Mirounga; species Mirounga leonina. Next base: position 63,934,932 of record NW_023270807.1, on the reverse strand, counting down.
GCGGGAGCAGACACAGCGAGACCTGTGAGAGTGTGCAAACACTGCCACTTTCCACGCTGACACCTACAATTATCTGACATAGGCCTTGATTCTTTTATGCCGCAGCCAAGTGAGGGGCAAAGTTGGTTCTAAAGAGGCCGATGTAAAGCGGGATGCCGGGCCGGATTCCAGGCGCAGACGCGGCCTCTCCGGGACGGGTTGCCCCAGCAGCCGCGCGCCTCTCTTTCCCTCCCTCCCGAGAAGGAACTTTGAGAGCTGGGATTGCCCCAGTGCCCGTGGATTTGGGATCGACAGCCCGAGTCTCCCGCAGCACTGGACTGGGAGGACCGCAGAGGACATGAATTCCAAACTACCTTGGGCCGAGAAAGGGCTGGGGCCTGGGTGTGAACGCGCAGGCGTTGCTCGTCCAGCGGCCTCTCTGTGTCCACTTCTCTCATTGCGTTCCAAAACCTGTCTTGGGGTGCCTTTTTGTCTACTTTCATTTCCCCCGAGTGGGTCGAGCGAACCTCCCGCGGCCGAGAGGTGAAGCTGCTTTTCCTGATCACTCGAGGGGCGGTGAGGGAGGGCCAAGTGCGGCAGCAAGGCGTTTTCTCTCCTCGCCTCCAAGGGGCCTCAGAGGCGCCCCTGCCTCGGGTGATTCCTGCTCCTGCCCGGCCTCACGCGCATCTCCCGCAGCGTTCAACTCCCATTTTATCCCTGCGCACTCAAACACCCCTGAAGCCTGTTGCGCTTTTCCCTCTGGGGAACCTCTCCAGGCTGTCACTTCCTCCCCCACTTTGCGCTACACACACAGCACACACCACATCCACAATATCCCATATGTTCACATGACATGCACTGCATACGAACGTTCTCACTTGGGTACGAACATGCAGAAAAAAACGTTCACACCGCAACAAGCTTCTGAAACATATTCACATTTACACAAGACTTGGACTCACCTGCATACACATAATCACACAGACATGCACACAGGCCTGAACATCCAGGCACACAACGCACATGCACGCACTCTCAATTGCTCTCACAGTGTGCAAGCACGCGCCTTTGGGCGCCCACGGACTGGCTCCGTCTGGTATGGTAGGTCAATCAGGGGAGATTAGAGTTAGCCATCGGGTGGGGGTCCCCGACTTTGGTCCTGAGACCCGGGGCCTCCTTTGGGGATCCTTGCCCTAGCAAATGCCCTGAGCTTCCCGCTGGGCCTGTGCTCTGGGCCTGTGCGGCGCACCACCCCTCAGCTTGCGGGCGTTGCACCAGAGCTGGGGCTTCCTCAGACTGCCACCCCAACCAGGCCCGTGGCGAAGACTTGCTAGCGGGACTTGTTCACTGTGGCACCAAACACTCGCCCACTTGCTTCCTTAAAGAAGTGGACGAGCTGCGGCCCGGCGGCCCGCGGGGGTGGGGAGTGGGATGGGCAGTGAAGGAGAGGATCTGATCTAACTGACCCGCATCCCCACCCTGGTCTGGCAGCCCGGAGGATGGTGTAGAGAGCGGGGGTGATATTCGCCATCTATAATGAGTGAGAGCGTTCTGCCCTGCCCGAGATTTACATAAGCGTGGATCTCCGCTTCGTCCGCTATCTGGAAAGGGTGCTTGCAGAGAGGGCGACATTCTGCAATCCTAATTAGTGATTTTTGTCCCCTTGTTACTGGGCTCAGCATCTCATGCAAATGAACTCTTCATTTCAGCCACATTACCCCAGCTCCAGAATTAACTGACTCTTATCTTTAATGATATGCTGCTGAAGTTCTCCAAGCTCCGCTAGCTTTTTATCTTGATTACGCTAATCAATAAGAAATGATAGAGTAGAATTATAAACTCTATTGGCTTTTAAATGTTGCCGACAAGCCCTCTAGATGCCATTCCAGTTCATTGTTACTTATTAAAATGATCCTCAGCCTAACAGCGATTGCAAATAGAGAGGCGAACAAGAATTAGCCTTGGGACTCATCCCAGTCCATCGCTGACACCTTCGCCTTCCATTCCCGAGGGAAGATTCATCAATTTGGGGGCTTGAAACAGTGGAAACATTAAAAGAAAAAAAAAAACCGCTAAAAGAAAATTGCTCTTTCGGAGGCGCAAAAGAGCCAAAACAAACGCTCCCAAACAAAACAAAAAACCCTAGATTGTGACACCAGATTCCCCACCCCAACCAGATAGTCTTAAACGTAGAAGCTTTGAAAAAGGCACTTTGAGGGGCGCCTGGGTGGCTCAGTCGTTAAGCGTCTGCCTTCGGCGCAGGTCATGATCCCAGTGGCCTGGGATCGAGCCCCGCATCTGGCTCCCCGCTCTGCGGGAAGCCTGCTTCTGCTTCTCCCACTCCCCCTGCTTGTGTTCCGTCGCTCGCTGTGTCTCTGTCAAATAAATAAATAAATAAATAATATATTTTAAAGGCACCTTGAGGGCGCCTGGGTGGCTCAGTTGGTTAAGTGACTGCCTTCGGCTCAGGTCATGATCCTGGAGTCCCCGGATCGAGTCCTGCATCGGGTTCCCTGCTCCGCAGGGAGTCTGCTTCTCCCTCTGACCCTCCCCACTCTCATGTGCTCTCTCTCATTCTCTCTCTCTCAAATAAATAAATAAATAAAATCTTTAAAAAAAAAATAAAGGCACCTTGAGCCACGGAGCCTCCTGCTCTAGGAATGCATCAGACCTGTAACACATGCGCACACCTCACTGACCCCCACGCCCATCTCACATACTTTTGCGTATCAATATCTGTAAACTTCTCTCTATATATGTATATGTAATTTCAGGCAGTTACAATTCGAGAAATGCAATTTCCCTCGCTTAGTTCTGTTGGGAGAGAAATGGAGCTTGAATCCCTTCCTGTCTGCAGACGACACCTTCAATCTAGCTGGATGGCAGATGGTTGTTGGCCCAGGTGTCAAAGCACCTGGAATGGGTAGCTTTGGGTTCCTTAGACTCCAGCGCCAGGTGAGCTGAGACCACTGGGAGCCCATTCCTTCCGCCTCAGGCAACCCATCGCCCACATCCATCCAAAGTCCAGGACCCCACGACCCTCCGAGTCACACCTCCCTCACAAGCCCAATTTGCACAGCACTGTTTCCCAAGAAGCCAACAACAACAACAAAGGGCATAGGGCATTTGGGGCATTTTTTTCTTTCTTTCAGCTCACAGAGAATGTAAAGTCTTTTTATGTTGTACGTGGAAACATCCCTCCTCATCCTGGATCCACCTATCAACCCTCTTCTCACTCCCATCCTCTGCTCTAAGTTTGGTCCTGGGTGGGGTGGGAGCCTTCTGGGAGCTCCAGGAGGGCCACCGGCCTTCGTTACTCATCAGAATCATATATAGATTTACTAACTTTCATTTAGATCCAATAAAAACCTATTAAGAGCCTACTCTGCTTTAGGCACTTTGTCAGGAGCCCGACCCTGGCTCTGAGGCGTGGGGAACCTCTCCCTAGTTCGCTTGACCCTCTGCCCTCTCCGCGCTTTGGTTGGGTTTTCAAGATTCGTGGCATTCAAAGCTCCAAAAGTGCACAAGCAGGAGGCACACACACACAAACACACACGCGCCACAACTCGGCCTGCCTTGCCCAGCAATCCTGCAGGGTGTACCATGACTGGACGCGTTTACGCACAGTCCTACTCGCCCGCCGCTTGGCCACCGGTTCACAAACAGCCGCGAGGCCCCCCCCCCAACCCCTGTAGCTGCGAATTCTGTCCTTTTTCTCCCCGTCCTTCACCCCCAGCACAGTCCCCGGGCGCGGCGCGGCGCTCTGACCCCTCCAGGAGGGGAAGCTGCGCAGAAGGTCTGGAAAAGGCGCACCCAGCCGCTGAGCTGGGAACCAGCAACCGGCAACCAGCAGACGCACCTGTGTGGGGCTGCGCGTGGGGAGCGAAAGGGGCCAGATCACAAACTCAAGTCCGCCAAGGCCGCGGTGGATCCGTGGAAGAAGTTGGAAATCGCAGGCAGGCTAAGCCTTTTTTTTTTTTTTTTAAATGACACATGGGGGAAGGGCTGAATGTATCAAAATCATGTAAAATTTCTGTTCTTAGCAACATCCTTGTTATTAGGAATGATGACTAAACCGCCAGGATTATTCTGGACTGTAAGTTATCAAGAGCCCACTAATTTCACATTAAAGCCCATTGACTGCAACGTCGTGATTGAAGGGTTTTTAACAATTAACATAATCAGAAAATGAGCTGAGATAATTTTTATTCAACTCATTACTTTTTAATCATGTATTTCTTTTAATTAATATCTTCTCCGTGAACATAACACAAAGCGGAGCCCCAGTGCTGGCCCAACCAGCCTTCGGGACTGAATTTGACACAGCCAAACATTTCACCAGCCGCATTCGTTGCATCTTTATTGTGGTGTGGGTGAAACAGAAAGATTTTGTCCAAAAGTCACCATGTTGTTTTGAAACACAATTTAAGGGGTGGGGGTGGGGGAGAGCTGGGAGCAAACAGCCATTCGTTTTTAATTCGACTTGACTTTTATATTTGGGCGCCTCTCTTAGTTTGCAGCCAGAGGTATACAAATGGGAAGTAAGAAACAGGAGGAAGAAGAAAAGCCTTTTGGAGATGAATGTCCCATCCTGGGTTCGAAGAGAAATGGGCTTTGGCGGCTCACGCCTACTACGCAGGCCAGCTGGGGAGACGTTCGAAAGCACAGACTTGCCTGCAGCATGCCTGCCCTTGGCCCCCAAGTCTCAGTCCCGACTTAGGGGCGCTCAGCCCCCAGTCCCTCCGCCCCTCCGCCCCCATCCTCCCCACCGCATGCTGGACTCAGACCCACGCGGGACTAAGTCCCTCCGCTCCTTTGGCCCAACGGGAAGTGGCGGTGACCCGCAGGCCTTTCTTTGGCCAGGATCCCACCACAGCCACCGTGGGCACAGGTCCGACCTTGTCCCCCACCACTTCCTGGTATTCCCAACCCTAGAGATTTGATCCAACTCAAATGCCTCAAATGGGGCAGAGAAAGGGCATTTTTGGTGGTGGAGAGGACTACGCTCTCCGCCCCGCCCCCCCTTGGCGAGCTCGCTCCTCACGAGAGCAACTGCGACCCAGGGGCGCATCTCTCCTGTAGCGTGACCTGCGCCTCCAATACCTCCAAAAGAAGGGGACTGTTTTTGGATTAAGATCTCTCGCGCAGTGGGAGCCGCATCAGCCTCAGAAAAAAAGAAACAAAGCCGACCCCTGGTGGAAGAAAATGAAAGTTTAAGAATAAATATAAGGAAGGTTTGGGAGAGCCTCTTGCCCAAATGTCTGTTAACACTGGAGAGGGAGAGGGAGAAGGATGGGAGAGAGGGCGAGAAAGGATATATAGTAAAAGGAAAATCGGAAGAGGCAGAAAACAGGAGAGATCACATAGCAGCAGGTAGAATTCAGGTGGAGAGAGCTGGGAAGAATGAGACCCAGAGGACAGATCCTTTTGAGCCCTTCAGTCAAGTATGCTTGTAGCCTGGGCAGTGTCAGGGGGTAAGAGGGGTGGGGAGGAGTGGCTTCTTTCTCTCTCTCTCTCTTTTAAAGTAGCTCTAGGCCAAATGTAGGGTTTGAACTCAGCCTCAAGATCAAGAGTCCCATGCTCTACCAACTGAGCCAGCCAGGTGTCCCTCTTCTCTTTCTTTTCAGTGGAGGTTTCATGTTCTGTGGCTGCAGAGGGCAGATGGAGGTTTCTGTTGGACACTGGCAGCCACTGCCTGCCTGCCCCAGAGAGCATTCAGGTTCCAGAATCTTCTTTCTCTTTCCTCTAAACAAATCTCTGCCTCCCACCATCCTAACCTCTCTGCATTAGCAAGGTGATAGTAACTAAGGCAAAAATCCAACTTATCAATAGGGGGAAAACAGCTTAGAATGCAAGGCCCACTTCTCTCTGGTATTTATTTGTTCTTGAATTTTTTTTTTTTTAAGATTTTATTTATTTATTTGAGAGAGAGAAAGCACATGAGAGGGGGGAGGGTCAGAGGGAGAAGCAGACTCCCCGCCGAGCAGGGAGCCCGATGCGGGACTCGATCCCGGACTCCAGGATCATGACCTGAGCCGAAGGCAGTCGCTTAAACAACTGAGCCACCCAGGCGCCCCTGTTCTTGAATTTTAATAGGGAACATCTGGGGCACGAGGTTTGTACCCAAGGGATGGTGGTATTTCAGGCACTAGAGCAAAAGTGAAGGGAGAACTACTGTACTGAAGTTGCTGCTGATGTCCAGGGCCAAACAGTTAAAAAGAAAAGAAGAAAGAAAAGATGACATCAAAGATAAAGATCTCCCTAATGAGCAAGTCACTGTTTACTTGGAGTGAGCACTCCAGGTTAATCAAGGATGTACAAAGAGTGGCACTTGTGTCTTTGAGCTCTTTTTGAAAGCCTTTCTTGAATCCACTGTCAAGATGTGCCTCCATTTTGCTCCCTCCTCATCTTTCTACCTTATCTTCCATACTCTTCTATATGTCCTGATATCATACAGGGATTTCTTTCACACACCCTATCTCTCCTAACACCTAGGAAATGCCAGAAGCATTTTCTTCTCCCCAACCTCCACCACCATCTATTTATCCAGAACTTTGCCCTGGGTGAATTTCCAGGAAATTAGCTGACTTGTTGACTATCCTCTGAGAGTCAGAGTTTGGGCTCATAAACCACGCCTAGAAGGAGGGTGGTTCTGGGCTAGTCTTTCTAGAATCTAGTGTGAACAGGTTCACAGCCACTCCCTGGCAACTGAGAACAACCCTTGCTGAGGAGTGTGATGAGACTATTGTTGGAGGCTGTGTCCAAGTATATAATAGGAAGGAAAACCCATATGCTGTGGTTGTGACTCTCCAATTCAAGTGTCAAACACTGGAGGGGGGACAGACATGCAGAGCTCAGTTGTTCTGAAATCTGCTTTGAGAGAAGCAGGTCAGGAGGATCAGTTTGGTGTCCTGGATAGAGGGTAGTCTCTCTTGACAGAAATGAATGAAATAGTTGTAGCACATCTGAGGGAAATACTAATAAGAGGTGAATACGTGTTCCAGTGAGAGTAGATAGCATTATGTCTCACAACTTTTGTCAGTGACAGTATATCCTTCTTTTGGAGTTTCTCCACTTTGCCCCCTGGTAGAGACTTACTGGCTCCAGTAGAGCCTTGCCCCAAATCTGACCCAAATGATGACTTAGGCTTGAAATGAGGGATGCCAAGTCAACAAAGGGAGCCCTGGCAGATGAATCATAATTCCTGTGGCCACTGTCAGAGCCAGAGGCAGAGCTGTGGTGACCCCACTTTGGCACAGGGCACTCTCCTCAGACCACCCCATCTCATCTTTAAAGCTTTCATGAACTCTCAGCTGTGTCCTCTTCAGTCTTTCCTCTTTATCAGAGTATCATGACCCACACAGCTCATCTTAGTGTTGTAACCAGTGTCCTGAAAACAGCTGGAATGTCTCATGGCTGCTCTAGCCAATTTCAATTTGGACCGAGTCTAAATGGTATAAAGCAAATAGAAGAATGTACAATTATTAAAGCACTGTAAGTTTTGAGTTAACCAAACTACACAATTCAGGTCAGAATATACATGTAAAGACTGAATTATCTGAATTGTGTACCCTACTCTCTGTCATCAGGTGATTATATGATTTTGCTTTACTTTGTGCTCTGTAGACACAAGCTTGCTCTTTAGAAGAAGCTTCTTGGGCATTCTCAGGGTTTGTGAAGAAAGAGCTTAGTGCTTTGGATGGTTTGTTGGGACTCCATCATCCCTTTAGTGCAAATCTGAAAATTTACTTATACTATATATATTTTTTGAGAGGGATGGAGGGAAGGAAAGAAAGGGAAAGAGAGGGAGGAGAGAGAGAGAGAAAAAGAGGGAGAGAAGGGGTGAGGGGCAGAGGGAGAGAGAGAATCTTAAGCAGGCTCCATGCTCAGTGCAGAGCCTGAGGTGGGGCTGGATCTCACAGCCCTGAGATCATGATCTGAGATCAAGAGTTGGATGTTTAACCTACTGAGCCACCCAGGCGCCCCTATACTATATCTAAATAAAAAGAAAAATGAACACAAATTAGCATTTAGTGGAAAATACCAAGCCTGAATAAGTCACATTCTACATCATGTTATACTTTTCTTTTTTATAGCTTTTATTGTGAAAATTTCCCACTGTACGCAAATGTCCAGAATAATAATCCCCCATGAATCTATCACCTAACTCCAATAAGCATCACATTTTGCCTTCTTGTTTCCTATCTCCCTTTTGGTTTGGCTAGGATATTTTAAAGTGGATCCTAGACATTAGATGTCATTTCATCCCTAAATACTTCATTATACATCTCAAAACTGACATTCCATAGTCACAATGGCAATGTCACACCTAATAAAAATAATTCTCTAATATCATATAACATCTAGTCCATATTAAAATTTCTCTAATTGTCTATTTTTTTAAAAAGATTTTATTTATTTATTTGACAGAGAGATAGAAAGCGTGCACAAGCAGGGTGAGTGGCAGGCAGAGGCAGAGGGAGAAGCAGGCTCCCCGCAGAGCAGGGGGAGCCTGATATGGGACTCGATCCCAGGACCCCGGGATCATGACCTGAGCAGAAGGCAGTCACTTAACCAACTGAGCCACCCAGGCACCCTCTATTTTTTTAAACAATTAATTTGTTTGAATCAGGATCCAAATAAGATACACTTGTATTTGGTTGTATAGCTCTTAAATCTTAAAAAAAATTTTGTTGTTTTTGTTATGGCTTTTAAGTCTTTTAAAATCTTTTACTGTAGTCTCTCTTTTCTCTCCATCTTTCTTTTTACATGTTGTCCTGAGGAATGTTCCACATTCTGGATTTGCTTGCTTGTTTCTTCATTGTATCATTTAGCAGAGATTTCATGTGTCAGTGAGCAGAGATTTGACTTGTTTTTCTTTCTCCTACATTTCCTGAAGACTAGCAGCAAGGTCTAAAGATTTGACTAAATTCAGGTTCTTGTTTTGTTTTGTATTTTTTGGGCAAGAATAAATCAGAGGTAATTTTCATATTGCACCAAACCAGGAGATTCACAATGTCCTGTCCTGTTTTGGGTAAAACTCCGATTGATTAATCAGTGGGTTCAGGTGATGTCAGCCCAGTTCTTCATTGTAAAGTTCCCATCACCCTCTGACCATTGTTAGAATCAGGCATTTCTTTAGGAGATAGCATATCATCCTTTTCAAAGCAGATCTTCATGTAACTTCTTTCTTTTTACCAGTGATACTTAATTGTATAGAGGAGTAATGGAGAAGTCACTTAGGGGATCACACAGTGACTTGGGGCCAATGCATAACCGAAATCCAAGTCGGCTGAATTTCCTGAGTTCAAATTCCTTTTTATGACAGGAAACATGATAGGTGGCATCTTGCCATTTGGAATCCAAAGGAATATTTTAAAACAGAGCTCAAAATTTCAAAGTCTTTTGACTTAAAAATCTTAATTGAGAATTAATCAGTTTGGGTCTCTCTGGTCTGGATATCAGATATAAAAAATTTGATTTGCTTGGTTATGAACATCTAAAAGCCCAAACCATCTTGTTGTTGTTGTTTTTTTTTTTTTTTAAGTAGTTTCCTCGCCCAACGTGGGGCTTGAACTCAAGACCCTGAGACCAAGAATCACATGCTCCACCAATTGAGCCAGCGACGTGCCCCAAATCTTCACTCTCTGAGCCAACTTTTCATTTGCGTGACTTTGGCTAGATAAACCAAAGAGGACACTTCTCTCACTCGGGAATGTTCTAATCCCTAGGCCTGGTCTGTAGTAATGGTTGTGTTCAGCTCAAAGTATCAGAAATGCCAATTTCAGTAGCTTAACAATTAGGATTTAGTTTTTCACATAACAAGAAGACCTGAGGTTAGCAGTTGTTGGCTTTGTTTTAGTGGTTTGATGATGACATGCAGATGCTATCTCTTAGTCTTTTCCCTTTGGTCTCAAGATGGCTCCTGCATTACCAATCTTCATGTCTGCATTCAAGGCAGAAGAAGGGGGCTCAAGAAAAGGCTTATGCCAGCCACATCTATCAATAAGGAAAACATATGCTTTATCAGAAACCCCCTAGCAGTATTCTCTTGGGTCAGAACTGGGATATTACGGCATCCTGAACTGCTAAAGATCTGGGAAAGCAGTATTTGGCTTTCAAACCTCTATAGTATAGACTGCAAAGGAGATGGGGGTTGGGCATAAATGAAATGCTGATCCACCTACACCAGCCCCATCCTTCTTTGCTCTCTGACACATACCACCTTCTATACTTTCATAAAACCAAGTTCCTTAGCCACTCATTCTGAGGGACAAATGGTAAGGAATAAGCATATTCATAAACCCCTTTGACCACAAGGATGGTAGTCAGACAAAGATTGGCTCCAACTTCCAGGAGGGAATGAGTACCTTGGATGGTCCCTAAAGTAAATGAAGTTGAATTTTACTAATCTGTGGGTTCCACGGTTGGTGTAAGGGTATTAGAGGATATAAGGCTATTAAACTGGGGTTGGAGTGAGAGTGAGAAGTAGGGAAAGATCTGCAGAACACAATTGGTGGGCTAGGGTACTATGAGTCAAAAAGCAGCCCTGACATCAGGAGATTTCCACCACAGATAGATTTCTAGTCACCTCTCTCCAAAAATGTCTATAGCATATGATTTGTCAATGCTTGAAATCTCCTTTAACAGTGGACAAAATCTGTATCACAGTTAGTGATAATGTTAAAATTCAAATAGTTCTGGAAAGGTAACATTAACTTACATTTTTTCAAAATATTAAGGGCCTCAAGGAAAAATAATGCCCTTCTTATTTAATTTAAATAAAGTCCAGATTCTTCACCTCCAGGGGCCAAGAGGGAGAAATCAATCCTCTTATTTCCCAATAGCACAGCAGAGATCTGGTTAGAACATTAAAAAAGACGTTACTCAAGACTAAATAGCAAAAGGGAAGGTAAAAAGGAAATAAGCACAGTTTCTGAGACATAGCTTGCACCCATGATAAAGACTCATGTCAGAAAACCCAGGAAAAGAAATCTTTTGAAGGTTATCCTCCCTCCACAAGGTGGATGCCATTTTTACCTCCATGAGCCAAGCATGCACTTAGTGTTATTTACAGACCCAGGAATCTACATTGAGACAGAGGGGCTGGGTCTCCCTCCTTAGATTCTGGCCAGAGTTCTAGTTTCCAGTCTGAACCCTCATACTCACTCAAATGACTCACCCTTAAAATGATCTCCCTCTTCAGGTGAGAAATGTATTTATAAGATTGGGGTCTGACCCTAACCCTTGCAGGCCCCAACAGGATATTCATATTAGAATAGAAGACATCAGCCCCACAGCCCCAACATTCATACACAACTGAGAAACAGAATCATGGCCGGGGCGGGGGTGTGTGGGGGGGGGAGTGGTACAGTGGAAATGTAATGCCCATACAAGGACCAGTATTAGCTCCTCTGAATGGAGAAGGATTGTCTGAAGAAGCCAGGGAGAATTCCAAAATGTGGAAATGAGCAGAAGGGTAAGTCTAGGGTCAGAAAAATATAACTCATGTTTTCCAAACAGGTAGTAAGAAGTGTATCACAATAATGGTCACAGTCACCATTTCTTTGTCAGAGCTCCAGGCCCTCTGCCTCTGAAAGATACCATGTAATATTGCATGTTGCCCCTAGAACTGGTCCTGGGGCCATCCTGGGGCATTGATCCTTTCCCCCTGATGCACTCTGGCAATATATCCCATGGCCTCCTGCCCAAGTCTCCACCACTAGCCTCTGTACCAGCTTGGCTGTGTAAGTTCCCTGGTGCCATCATTAGGACATACTCCTGGCACATCTGTCACTGGCAAGTCCCTGATGCTGCCTGTACAGTCACTGATATCTGTGTCTCAGGGGACTCAGGCTCTTAACTTCTCAAAGACAGCATAACTTTAAAAACAAAACTACAGGATGCCTGGGTAGCTCAGTCGGTTGAGTGTCTCAGGTCATGATCTCAGGGTCCGGGGATTGAGTCCCGTGTTGGGCTCCCTGCTCTTCAGGGAGTCGGCTTCTCCCTCTGCCCCTCCCCCCCACTCGTTCTTTTTCTCTCTCTCAAATAAAATCTAAAAAAAAAACCCTTTTATTTTTATTTTAACAGAGAAGTGACATGACCTGGCTTCCTTTCTTTTTTTTTTTTTTTAATATTTTACTTATTGATTTGACAGAGACACAGCGGGAGAGGGAACACAAGCAGGGGGAGTGGGAGAGGGAGAAGCAGGCTTTCCGCGGAGCAGGGAGCCCGATGCGGGGCTCGATCCCAGAACCCTGGGATCATGACCTGAGCTGAAGGCAGACGCTTAACGACTGAGCCACCCAGGCGCCCTAAAAAAAAAAAAAAAAAACCTTTAAAAACAAAACTACATCTTTTAGTTTTTTCTGGTTTAGTTCTTGCAGCCCTTTTGCTCAGAAGATGAGGAGTCTAAGGGGCTGGACTAGGCAAGGGAGTCCATTCCAGGCTTCTAAGTACGTTCAAAATAATATCTCTCCTATACCCATCCCTTTATCCTGGAACCAAATGTCAAGTCCCTGACTCTGGGAATCCATTATTTCCCACCAAGCCTCTGGGTTTCTCAAGCTCCAAAGCTCCAGCAGGCTGTCTCCCCACCATTACCTCCAGTATGGTGGGACCTCTGCTATGTATATTTACTTTTCTATTTTCCTGCTACTAGGTAGGTCCACCAGAAAAAGTTAATACTAAGCATGACAAATATAGTACCATATAGGTAAAAATATAAAAATAAGAAAAAAAGTGAAATAATATGAAAATACTCATCAAAACTGTAAGTAACAGCATTTACAATTTTTAAAAAATATCACTGAATCACTGAAAAATTATAGAACCAATAGAACATTATATTTTGAAATTGCCTTAAAATCATTTGACTCTTGTTTGGATAAATAAACTGAGACTCAGAGGGATTAAATAATTAGAGTCATACAGTTGATGATAGGGCTAAATTAAATAAAACTGGTTACAAAGTAGAATAGGTGTATAGGAATTTGCCTATCTATATTGATAGCATCAGTTCACATGCTCTGTTTTGAAGAACGTTTTGTTAGTCATCTTGGGTTTTAGTTTTTACCTATCAATGAGAAACTGTTGAATTTGAGTTTGAATATTTCCCTCCACCCCAACCCTTAATACATTAGCACAATGTTCTCAGCAGAGTAAAAAATAATAATAATAATAATTCTTTAAAGGTCAAATAAATGATAATCACAAAGAAATGGAGTGCTTCCAATTTTACTCTAGCAGACAATGCAATTTCAATTCATTAGCTTATGTGGTTTATATACAACTTTATATAAAGCTACTGTACTTTATCATGTGTCTCTGGAATGTGAGTGCTGGATTTGAGACTTTGGAACACAGAGATGTGTATAACCAAATAATAATGAAGCGGAGATTTGCAATTATTTGGTTCATTTGAACTGTTAGATAGCTTATCTGGGTAACTGAGAACTCAAGGTCTATATTTTCTCAAGTTAATTTCTCTAGTTCTCAGCATAGGTACACAGTGGGTACTTAATGCTTAATGATGAGGGTGACAATTAACATTTATAAGGCATGGTACACTCCATCAAATCTTTTCACACATAAAGTACTGATAGTTATAAAAGCTTCTCTATATGTTGTGTAACCCAGCCTGAATGAAAGTACTGTGAGACTTGGGGTGCCTGGGTGGCTCTGTTCATTGGGCATCCAACTCTTTTTTTTTTTTTTAAGATTTTATTTATTTATTTGACAGAGAGAGCGCAAGTAGGCAGAGAGGCAGGCAGAGGGAGAGGGAGAAGCAGGCTCCCCGCTGAGCAGGGAGCCCGATGCACGGCTCGATCCCAGGACCCTGGGATCATGACCTAAGCCGAAGGCAGCGGCTTAACGGACTGAGCCACCCAGGCGCCCTGAGCACCCAACTCTTGATTTTGGCTCAGGTCATGATCTCAGGGTCATGATGGGCTTTGGTCTTTGATGGGCTCCACGCTCAGTGGGGAGTCTGCTTGAGATTCACTTTCTCCCTCTCCCTAAGCCCCTCCCCTGGCATGCATGATTTTTCTCTCTCAAATAAATAAATAAACCTTAAAAAAAAATACTGTGAGACCACTATGAGCATTATATCTCTGTCTCAATCATCAATTTTTTGGTGAAAACGGACACATTAAGCTATTTGGCCTATGAAGAGAAGGATAGGAAAGTTCTGTGTCTTCAGGAAATACAAATATGTTGTGATAACTTTTCTTCTTGCAAATATTAGAACAGGTATCAAGAGGGAATGGACATATGCCCACATAGGGTCAACTTGGGATCTCCTGGGATTAGACTTCCTGGTCTATAGCAATGAATGTGCATAGACTGGTGACATAGGATGCAGGACCTCAGTGACAATAAATGTAAGGAATGTTGGACATATAAAAAAATTAACACTGGCCTACAAGTCAACAAAAAGAAAGTGAATTTTTTTTTAAATTTTTTATTATGAGAAAAAAAAAGGGGGGGGGCTGCCTGGATGGCTCAGTCGATTAAGTGACTGACTCTTGGTTTCAGCTCATGTCATGATCTCAGGGTTGTGTGATCGAGGCCCCTGTCTGGCTCCACACTCAGTGCAGAGTCTGCCTAGGATTTTTTCCCCAACTCCCTCTCCTTCCCCCTCTGTTCCTTCCCCTGCTTTCTCTCTCTAAAATCAACCAATCAATCAATCTAAAAATAAATTCTAAAAATAAATATTTTTAAAAGATAAAATAAGGGGTAGGGAAAATAATATAATGAACACCCATATATTCATCACTTATATGAAACAATTGCTAATATTTTGCCATATTTGCTTCATATATTTTGTGAAGTGTTTTGAAGGAAATACATGCAGTGTACATTCCTAAAAATTAAGGATCGTTTTTATGTATGACCTCAATGCCTTTCTCACACCTAACAAAATTAGCAAGTATTTCTTAATATTATCTAGTATCCACTTTATAAAATACACTTCATAGTATCATTTCATGGGCAAATGAAATTATGACCAGTAAGTGAGAAAAACATTCTTTAGCTTCTGATATTCATCTTTATTGCTCACAAGTGTAGCTTGGTGTTGTGAATAGCACTCTTGGACTGAGGATACCTGGTTTCCATTTTTGGGTCTGCTACTGATTTGTGGTGAGATCACAAACAAGTTGCTTAATTTCTCCTTGTCTCAGGTTCTTTGCTTATAAACAGAGGACAGAATAGATTATTTCTACTTGGGTTTATTTGAAGAGCCGATAACCTGTAGGCCTAAAGATTATTTGGCTATATTTCCACACACTGTTGAGATAGTTCAGGGATAATGCAGAAACAAGTTGTTTTACTGTCTTAGCCATTCAGGCTGCTCTAACAAAATACCACAGGTTGGGTAGTTTATCAGCAACTGAAATCTGGAAGTCCCAGTTAGGGTTCCAGCATGGTCAGGTGAGGGCCCTCTTCTCAGTCACAGACTTCTTGTATCCTAACATGATGAAAGGGGCTAAGGAGCTCTTTGAGATCTTTTTTATAAGAGCACTATTCCTGGGGTGCCTGGGTAGCTCAGTCGGTTAAGCATCTGCCTTCAGCTCAGATCATGATCCCAGGGTCCTGGGATGGAGGTCCGTGTCGGGCTCCCAGCTTAGCAGGGAGTCTGTTTCTCCTGCGGCCCTGCTCATGCTTGCTCTCTCTCTTAAATAAATAAATAAATAAATAAATAAATAAGTATATTTTTTAAGATTTTATTTGAGAGAGAGAGAGAGAAAAGACAAGCAGAGGGGAGAGGCAGAGGGAGATGGCGAGGCAGACTCCCTACTGAGCAGGGAGCCTGCACAGGGCTCCATCCCAGGACCCTGAGATCGTGACCTGATCCGGAGGCAGACGCCCAACCAACTGAGCCACCCAGGTGCCCCAAATGGAATCTTAAGAAAAGGGTGCCTGGGTGGCTCAGTCGTTAAGCATCCGCCTTCGGCTCAGGTCATGATCCCAGGGTCCTGGGATCAAGCCCCTCATCGGGCTTCCTGCTCAGTGGGAAGTCTGCTTCTCCCTCTCCCACTCCCCCTGCTGTGTCCCTGCTCTTGCTGTCTCTGTGTCAAATAAATATGTAAAATCTTAAAAAAAAAAATCTTAAAAAAAAAGAGCCCTAATCCCATTCATGAAGGGTCCATCCTCATGACCTAATCACCTTCTAAAGAACCCACCTTTAAAAAATTTTTTTTATTATGTTATGTTAATCACCATACATTACATCATTAGTTTTTGATGTAGTGTTCCATGATTCATTGTTTGCATATAACACCCAGTGCTCCATGCAGAACGTGCCCTCTTTAATACCCATCACCAGGCTAACCCATCCTCCCACCCCCCTCCCCTCTAGAACCCTGTTTGTTTTTCAGAGTCCATAGTCTCTCATGGTTCGTCTCCCCCTCTGATTACCCCCCTTCATTTTTCCCCTCCTGCTATCTTCTTCTTCTTCTTTTTTTTTTTAACATATAATGTATTATTTGCTTCAGAGGTACAGATCTGTGATTCAACAGTCTTGCACGCTTCACAGCGCTCACCATAGCACATACCCTCCCCAACGTAAAGAACCCACCTCCTAACACCATCACCTTGGGTATTACAATTCTAACATGTGAATTTGGAGGGGACACAAGCATTCAGACCATAGCATCTACCATAGTCATAAACACTATTATTATTATTTTTTAAAGATTTTATTTATTTGAGAGTGAGCAAGAGAGCAAAAGCAGGGGGAGTGGCAGAGGGAGAGGGAGAAGCAGACTCCCTGCTGAGCAGGGAGCCCGATGTGGGGCTTGATCCCAGGACCCTGGGATCATGACCTGAGCCGAAGGCAGATGCTTAACCGACTAAGCCACCCAGGCACCCCAAAACATTATTTTTTTATGCCGTAAGTTTTTTTATTAGTTTCAGAGTAGAATTTAATGATTCATCAGTTGCATATAACACCCAGTGCACATCACATCAAGTGCCCTCCTTAATGTCCATCACCCAGTTACCCCATCCCCGGCCCACCTCCCCTCCAGGAATCCTGTTTGTTTCCTAGAGTTCAGCATCTTTTATGGTTTGCCTCCCTCTCAATTTTCATCTTATTTTATTTTTCCTTCCCTTCCTCTATGTTCATCTGTTTTGTTTCTTAAATTCTACATATGAGTGAAATCATATGGTATTTGTCTTTCTCTGATGGATGTATTTCGCTTAGCTTAATACCTTTTCCATCCATCCATTGTTCAATCCACATCATTGCAAATAGCAAGATTTCATTCTTGTTGATGGCTGAGTAATATCCCATTTTATATACCACCTCTTCTTTATCCATTCATCTGTTGATTGACATCTGGGCTCTTTCCATA
Source organism: Mirounga leonina (assembly GCF_011800145.1). NCBI lineage: Eukaryota > Metazoa > Chordata > Mammalia > Carnivora > Phocidae > Mirounga > Mirounga leonina. Next base: position 63,917,596 of record NW_023270807.1, on the reverse strand, counting down.
GTTTGGCTATTGTGGACATTGCTGCTATAAACATTGGGGTGCAGGTGCCCCTTGGAATTACTATGTTTGTATCCCTCAGGTAAATACCTAGCAGTGCAATTGCTGGGCTGTAAGGCAGCTCTATTTTTAACTTCTTGAGGAACCTCCATACTGTTTTCCAGAGTGGCTGCACCAGCTTGCATTCCCACCAGCAGTGTAAGAGGGTTCCCCTTTCTCCACATCCTCACCAACATCTGTGGTTTCCTGAGTTGTTCATTTTAACCATTCTGACCTGTGTGAGGTGGTATCTGATTTGTGGTTTTGATTTGTATCTCCCTGATGCTGAGTGATGTTGAACATTTTTTCATGTGTCTGTTGGCTATGTGTATGTCTTTGGAGAAATGTTTGTTCCTGTCTTCTACCCATTTCTTGACTGGATTATTTGTCTTTTGGGTGTTGAGTTTCATAAGTTCTTTATAAATCTTGGATATTAGACCTTTATCTGATAAGACATTTGCAAATATCTTCTCCCATTCTGTCGGTTGTCTTTTGGTTTTGTCGACTGTTTCCTTTGCTGTACAGAAGCTTTTTATCCTGATGAAGTCCCAATAGTTCATTTTTGCTTTTGTTTCCTTTGCCTTTGAAGATGTGTCTAGCAAGAATTTGCTGTGGCCGAGGTCAAAGAGGTTGCTGCCTGTGTTCTCCTCTAGGATTTTGATGGATTCCTGTCTCACATTTAGGTCTTTCATCCATTTTGAGTTGATTTTTGTGTATGGTGTAATAAAATGGTCCAGTTTCATTCTTCTGCATGTGGCTGTTCAATTTTCCCAACACCATTTGTTGAAGAGACTGTCTTTTTTCCATTGGAAATTCTTTCCTGTTTTGTCAAAACATTAGTGGACCACAGAGTTGAGGGTCCATTTTTGGGCTCTCTATTCTGTTCCATTAATCTATGTGTCAGTTTTTGTGCCAGTGCCATACTGTCTTGATGATTACAGCTTTGTAATAGAACTTGAAGTCTGGAATTGTGATGCCACCAGCTTTGGGTTTTCTTTTTCAACATTCCTTTGACTATGTGGGGTCTTTTCTGGTTCTATACAAATTTTAGGATTATTTGTTCCAGCTCTGTGAAAGATGTTGATGGTATTTTGATAGGGATTGCATTGAATGTGTAGATTGCTCTGGGTGGCATAGACATTTTAATGATATTTGTTCTTCCAATCCATAAGCATGGAATGTTTTTCTATTTCTTGTGTCTTCCTCAATTTTTTTCATGAGTGTTCTACAGTTTTCAGAGTATAGATCCTTTACCTCTTTGGTTAGGTTTATTCCTACGTATCTTATGGTTTTTGATGCAATTGTAAATGGGATTGATTCTTTAATTTCTCTTTGTTCTGTCTCATTGTTAGTGTATAGAAAAGCAACTGATTTCTGTTTATTGGTTTTATATCCTGCCACTTTGCTAAATTCTTGTATGAGTTCTAGCAATTTTTGGGTGGAATTTTTTGGGTTTTCAACATGGAGTATCATGTCATCTGTGAAGAGAGAGAGTTTGACTTTTTGCCAGTTTGGATTCCTTTTATTTCCTTTTGTGTCTGATTGCTGAGGCTAGGACTTCTAGTACTGTGTTGAACAACAGTGGTGAGAGTGGACATCTCTGTCGTGTTCCTGACCTTAGCATAAAAGCTCTCAGTTTTTCCCCCTTGAGAATGATATCTTCTGTGGGCTTTTCGTATATGGCTTTTATGATATTGAGGTATGTTCTCTCTATCCCTACACTGTGGAGAGTTTTAATCAAGAAAGGATGTATTTTGTCAAATGCTTTTTCTGCATCTATTGAGAGGATTGCATGGGTTCTTACCCTTTCTTTTTATTAATGTGGTGTATCACATTGATTGATTTATGGATACTGAACTACCCTTGTAGCCCAGGAATAAATCCCACCCCATCCCATTATCTTGGTGAATAATTCTTTTAATGTACTGTTGGATTCTATTGGCTAGTATCTTGGTGAGAATTTTTGCATCCATGTTCATCAGGGATATTGGTCTGTAATCCTCCTTTTTTGTGGGGTCTTTGTCTGGTTTTGGGATTAAGGTAATGCTGGCCTCATAGAATGAGTTTGGAAGTTTTCCTTCCATTTCTATTTTTTGAAACAGCTTCAGAAGAATAGGTATTAATTCTTCTTTAAATGTTTGGCAGAATTCCTCTGGGAGGCCGTCTGGTCCTGGACTCTTGTTTGTTGGGAGATTTTTGATTACTGGGGAAGACAATAATCTTAAAGGCACAGGTAGCTTTCATGGAATAACAGTAACAAACAGGACTCATGAAGGTGGTACATAGGTCTAGAACTGAGAGTTTATATACAGGGACACTGGATGTGGGCAGGCCTCCCCAAGGGATCCTATCTACATGAGAGTTACATCACAGAATAGCAGAAGGGAACTCATGCTCTTTGCTGGTCATTTACTCTCAAAAGGAAGGGAAGAAGAGTTGAGCCAAATGTTCTTATTTCTTAAAAGAATTCAGAATTCTTCTAAAATTTGCCAATCAAATAAGTCTCCTTCCTGGTCTTGCGGTGCAGTAAGGGTAGACAGAGGTCAGGAGTATTATACTGAGTTCTTTCAACATGGAAGGAAATTTGGGGAGTGGATAATTTATTTGAAAATAAGAAAAACTGAAAATAAATGAACTAAGCATTTAATTCTAGAAGCTACAATAAATCCATAGGAAGTAGAGTAAAAGAAAAAATAAATATAAAATCAGAAATTAATATGAAAACAAACAGAAAAATAAAAGAGATGACCAATAAAGCCAAATGCAGCTTGTTTAAAAAGACCAATAAAACAGACCCACCTTTCACAAAGTAGTCGAGAAAATAAGAGAATGGCAGTAAGTGAACAATATTAGAAATTTTAAAGGGCAACATTACTACAGAAGTTGTTAATATTTAAAAATCAGGATCATTTTATTTATTTTGCCAATATGTTTGAAAACAGAATAGCCAATTTTCTTTAAAAAAAAAAATCACCAACTCATTCAAGAAGAAGCAGAAAAACTACCTAGAACAATAACTGTTAAGAAAATTTTATTGGCATGGTGCATCCACTCTGGAAAACTGTATGGAGGTTCCTCAAAAAGTTAAAAATAGACCCAGCAATTGCATGACTAGGTATTTATCCAAAGGATGCAAAAATACTGATTTGAGGGGGCACATGCACCCCAATGTTTATAGCAGCACTATCAACAATAGCCAAAGTATGGAAAGAGCCCAAATGTCCACTGACTGATGAATGGATAAAGAAGATGTGGGATATATATATACACACAGACACAGATATGTATATACATACTATGGAATATTACTCAGCCATCAAAAAGAATGAAATCTTGTCATTTGCAACAACATGGATGGAGCTAGAGAGTATTATGCTGAGCGAAATAAGTCAGTCAGACAGAGACAAATATCATATGATTTCACTCATATGTGCAATTTAAGAACAAAACAGATGAACCCAGGAGAAGAGGAAGAAAAATAAGATGAGAGGCAAACCATAAGAGACTTTTTTTTTTAAAGATTTTATTTATTTGAGAGAGAAAGAGAGAGCTTGAGAGAGAGAGATCACAAGCAGGGGGGAGGGGTAGAGGGAGAAGCAGACTTCCTGCTGAGCAGGGAGCCTGATGTGGGACTCGATCCCAGGACTCTGGGATCATGACCTGAGCTGAAGGCAGATGCTTAACTGACTGAGCCACCCAGGCGCCCAAGAGACTCTTAATATAGAGGACAAACTGAGGGTTGCTGGAGGGAAGGTGGGTGGGTAGGGAAGGGCTAAATGGGTAATGGGCATTAAGTATGGCACATATTGTGATGAGCAATGGGTATTATATGTAAGTGATGAATCACGAAATTCTACTCTTGAAACCAATACTACACTATATGTTAACTAACTTGAACTTAAAATCTTGGAAGAAAATAAATAAACAAACAAACAAACAAACAAACATATTGGATGAAAAGTCATAAAAAAGTACTTTACAGAAGATATGGATAATAATATAAAAAATAAAAATAATAATTACATTTAAAAAAAGAAAATTTTATTGGCATAATAAAACTCTTACTGCGGTAAAACTCTAATAAAAACTCTGGTACCATAAAAAGTACTAGGCTGTTTTAAAATAATGTACCCAGGATTTGTCTTAATCAGATACGATAAGATATAAAGACAGAGAAATACTGTCATGAAGGAAGAGAGGTTTTTGTAATTACAGATCCATTAAAAAGGAAGCATGGCACACCACACGGGACCACATAGGAAAGCACCCGGGATAATCAAGAGGCAGACGGAGCAAAGGGGAAAGCAAGCATGGGCCAGAAAGAATGGATGAGGCATGGTAGGCAAATTGAGCACATTCAGGATTGGATAGTTTGAATAATTTTTGCAGGCTCTGGGCTATTAGGGGTAGTCTATAGTTGTCTAGTACCTGGCACTAAAGTGATTTATGGCAGGGGGAAAATATCCTTGCAGGCACCTGATAAAAGGAGGGGGTTAAAGACTCTTGATTGTTTCGTTTGCATATCAAAGACATGTTCCAAGGCAAATTGTTATCTCTAGGAATTAGCTAATCCTGGTAGGGGCAGTCCCTCCCCAGGTCTGTAGGCCCCAAGATATCACAGCATCATAAAATACAGAAAACAGAAAACATGATTAATAAACAGTCCAGGTCAGTTTTACCAACAAAGAAAGAAAAAGTCTATCTTTACAAATTGTCCCAGAGAACAGGAAAGAGGGAAAGCTACCAAATTCTTTTTCTGAGGCTAGACTAACCCGGACACCCAAAGCAGAGTAGAAGAAAATAAAAGTTTAGGTAATTTCACTTATGAACACAAATGCAAAATATTACACATTAGAAAATTGAATCTAACATTGTATAAAAATGATCAAATAGGATTTATAAGAATGCAAAATAACTTTAGAAAACTATTAATTTAATTCACCATATTAACCTATTAAAGAAGAAATATCATGATTACCTCAAAAGATATATTTAAAAGCATTTGGTAAAATGTAATCCTAATTCATGTTTGTTTTTTTCAGATTTTTCATTGATTAAAAAAAGTTTTTTAGGAGCAGCTGGGTGGCTCAGTTGGTTAAGCTGCTGCCTTCAGCTCAGGTCATGATCCTGGGGTCCTGGGATTGAGCCCCACATCAGGCTCCCTGATCAATCTGCTTCTCCCTCTCCCTCTGCTCCCTGTTTGTGCTCTCTACCTCAAATAAACTAATGAAATCTTATTTTTAAATTATCTTTAAGTTTTTATTTAAATTCCAATTATACACCATACTTACACCATAGTGTAATATTAGTTTCAGGTGTACAATACAGAGATTCAACACTTCCATACATCACCCAGTGCTCATCACAGCAAGTGCACTCCTTAATCCCCATCACCTATTTAACCCATCCTCCCTCCCCTCTCCACTCTGGTAAGCATCAGTTTGTTCTCTATAGTTAAGAGTCTGTTTCTGGGTTTGCCTCTCTCTCTTTTTTCCCTCTGCTCATTTGTTTCTTAAATTCCACATGAGTGAAATCATATGGTATTTTCTTTCTCTGACTTATTTTACTTAGCATTCTAGTCTCTAGCTCCACCTATGTTGTTGCAAGTGGCAAGATTTCATTCTTTTTGATGGCTGAGTAATATTCCACTGTGTGTGTGTGTGTGTGTGTGTGTACACACCACATCTTCTTTATCCACTTGTCAATCGATGGACACTAGGGCTATTTCCATAGTTTGGCTATTGTAGATAATGCTGCTATAAATATCGGGATGCTACATCAAAAGCTAATGATGTAATGTATGGTGATTAACATAACATAATAAAAATTATAAAAATAAAAAAATAAATATCGGGATGCTTTTGAATTAGTATTTTTGTATTCTTTGGGTAAATACCTAGTGGTGCAATTGCTGGATCATAAGGTAGTTCTGTTTTTAACTTTTTGAGGAACCTCCATACTATTTTCCTGCCACACCAGTTTGCATGCCCACCAACAATGCAAGAGGGTTCCCCTTTCTCCACATCCTCACTAATACCTGTTGTTTCTTGTGTTGTTGATTTTAGCTATTCTGACAGGTGTGAGGTGGTATCTCATTGTAGTTTTGATTTGTATTTCCCTGAAGATTAGTGATGTTGAGCATCTTTTCATGTGTCTGTTGGCCATCTGTGTGCCTTCTTTGGAGAAATGTCTATTCAAGTCTTCTGCCCATTTTTAAATTGGATTGTTCATTTTTTGGATGTTGAGTTTCTTAAGTTCTTTATATATTCTGGATACTAACCCTTTATCAGATATGTCATTTGCAAACACTTGTCCCATTCTGTAGGTTGCCTTTTAGTTTTGTTGATTGTTTCCTTCACTGTGCAGAAGAAGCTTTTTATTTTGATCAAGTCCCAATAGTTTATCTTTGCTTTTGTTTCCCTCGCCTCAGGAGACATATCTAGAAAGAAATTGCTATGACTGATATCAAAGAAGGTATTGCCTATGTTCTCCTCTAGGATTTTTATGGTTTCATGTCTCCCATTTAGGTCTTTGATCCATTTTGAATGTGAGAGCTTTTCCTCTACGGTCAGGAACAAGGCAGCAATGTCCACTCTCACCACTGTTATTTAACATAGCACTGGGAGTCCTAGCCACAGCAATCAGACAACAAAAGGAAATAAAAGGCATCCAAATTGGCAAAGAAGAAGTCAAATTCTCACTATTTGCAGATGACATGATACTATATATAGAAAACCTGAAAGACTCTACCAAAAAATTGCTAGAACTGATACATGAGTTTAGAGAAGTTGCAGGATACAAAATCAACATACAGAAATCTGTTGCATTTATATACACCAATAATGAAGCAGCAGAAAGAGAAATCAAGTTAAATCAATCCCATTTACAATTGCACCCCAAACAGTAAGATACCTAGGAATAAACCTAACCAAAGAGGTGAAAGACCTATACTCTGAATACTATAGAACACTGATGAAAGCAATTGGAGAAGACACAAAGAAATGGAAAGACATTCCATGCTCATGGATTGGAAGAATAAGTATTGTTAAAATGTCCATACTACCCAAAGAAATCTACAAATTTAATGCAATCCCTATCAAAATATCAACAGCATTTTTCACAGAGCTAGAACAAAAATCCTAAAATTTGTATGGAACCACAAAAGATCCTGAAGAGCCAAAGCACCTTGGAAAAGCAAAGCAAAGCTGGAGGCATCACAATTCTGGACTTCAAGTTATATTACAAAGCTGTAGTGATCAAAACAGTATGGTACTAGCACAAATACAGACACATAGAACAATGGAACAGAATAGAAAACCCAGAAATGAACCCACGATTATATGGTCAATGAATCTTCGACAAAACAGGAAAGAATATCCAATGGGAAAAAGAGTCTCTTTAAGAAATGGTGTTGGGAAAACTGGACAGCAACATGCAAAAGAATGAAATTGGACCACTTTCTCACACCATACACAAAAATAAATTCAAAATGGATTAAAGACCTAAATGTGATCCATTCATGATTTTTAAAAACTTCTCAGCAAAATATTAATGAAGAGAATTTCCCTAACCTGATTATTTGATATCTGCTAAAAAAAATACACACAAACAGCATGCTGAGTGGTGAAACTTCAGAAACATTCCTTTTTTTTTAATAAGTAATATCCATACCCAATGTGGGGCTCTGACTCATGACCCCCAGATCAGGAGTCACATGCTCTACCAACTAAGCTAGCCAGGTCCCCAGAAACATTCCTTTTAAAGTTAAGAGCAAGGCAATACTAAATCCTACCATTCCTACTTTTAAAAAATATATATTTTATTTATTTATTTGAAATAGAGTGAGAGAGAGAGAGAGAGAGAGGGACAGAGGGAGAGGGAGAAGCAGGCTCCCCACTGAGCAGGGACCCTAACAGGGGGCTCAATTCCAGGACCATGGGATCATGACCTGAGCGGAAAGCGACGCTCAACCGACTGAGCCACCCAGGCTCCCCACACTCCTACTTTTTAACACTGTACTGGAGATCCTTGACAACCCACGGAGATTAAAAAAAAAAAAAAAAAAGAATAAAAGTTCAAAGACCCAAAATATATCCCTTAGAGTTCTTAGTGAAGAGCAATAGATGCTGACTCTGGTTGACCAAGCAAAAAGAGTTTATTACCAGAATATTTGACAGCTCACAGAATCATTGGGATAGCTGAGAAACTAGGCTTAACGCTGAGTTTCCAGAAGTGCCTATAACATGCTGTAGGAATGTCTGACAAGGAATCCTTTGCTGTCACCACTGAGGCCTATACATTATTGATAGACCATTATCACTTCTGTTCCTGCAACTTGACTTCAACTGCTACCCCTGCTAACACTGATGTCAGCTCTGCTCCATCACTGCTCTTACTGTCACTGCTGTCACCACTACAGTATCAGTAATTGCTTGTTCCTCAGCTGCAAGGAAGGCTGGGAAAGAAGTTTGGAATATTTTAAGCTCCTAAAGAGGGAGCAGTCTTTGTCCTACAACCAGACTCATAAAGTGGGAAATTCCTCAAACATAGAAAGGAGTTTAGATGCTGGGTGGTCAAAACAAAGGATAAATGTCCACTCAGGAAAAGAAAAAATAAAAAGTGTTATTTGCAGATGCTATAATAATCTACATGGAAAATCTAAGGTAATTTATAGTCAGAATTGTAAAATTAGTGAAGAAGTTTAATTTCCTTGACATAATACTAACACAAAAATCAATGGCTTTTCTATAAGTCAGCATTATGTAAATAATTAAAAAACTAATTGAAAAAGGAGATCATTCACTATAGTAAATATACTATAAGGTACCTGGGAATGAATCTAACAAAAGATGTATACATTCTTTAAGGAGAAAACTGTGACATATTATGAAGGACATAAGGACTTTTCTGGAAAAAAAATAGAGGTACATACCATGTTCTTCTTTGGGAAGACTTGATTTCAAAACATACGAATTTGATGTATAAATTTACCATAATTCCAGGTGTGATTTTTTTATGCAATTTGAGAAAGTGATTAAAATGCAAATGGAAGAGTAAATATCTAAAAATATCCCAAACAGTTCTGAAAGAAATGAACAAGGAGGTAGGACTTGCTCTTTAAAATATCAAGTCATAAAGCTTTAGCAATTAAAATAGTTTAATACTGGTTTAGAAATGTTCGAAGAGATCAGCTGAGGGGGATAGAAAGCCCAGAAACAGACCTATGCATTTAGGAAATCTTGATCTATAACAGAAGTGATACTGAAATCAGGGGTAAAAAGGATGAGCAATAAATGATGTTGGAACAATTCACTTTCCACATAGAAAAATAAAGATCTCAACTTCACAGACAACACAAAAGCAAATTTCAGATAGATTAAAGCTTGAAGTGTAAAAAAACCAAAACTTTTTTTTTTTTTAAGATTTTATTTATTTATTTATTTGACAGAGAGAGCACAAGCAGGGGGAGCAGCAGAAGGAGAGGGAAAAGCAGACTCCCCACTGAGCAGGAAGACTGATGCAGGGCTGGATCCCAGGACCATGACCTGAGCCAAAGGCAGACGTTTAACTGACTGAGACACCCAGGTGCCCCATAAAAAAAACAAAACTTTAAAACCATTTGAAGAAAATACAGAGAATTCATTTAGGATCTTGGGTCACAGAAAGTGTCTTTTTTTTTTAGAGAGGGAGAGTGGGGAGGGGCAGAGGAAGAGAGAGAAATCTTAAGCAGGCTCCAGCTCCTGGAGCCTAGAAACAAGGCTCGATCTCGTAACTCTGAGATCATGACCTGAACTGAAATCAAGAGTCGGACGCTTAACCAACTGAGTCAACCAGGTGCCCTTAAAATTTCTTAAACTAGACACAAAAAGTACAAACCATAAAGGTAAAGAACTGCTATTTGACTACATAAGATATAATTAAAGTAATGAAAACATACAATCAATGTAATGAAAAGCACAGACAACTTAATAGAAAGATGGCTGCAGTCTGTGAACAGAAGTTGAAGGGATTAGGAAACCCAAATGATTCATCAACATGTGAAAAGATGCTCAACCTTCCAGGTAATTAGGAAAAAACGAGTAAAACAACGAGATATTATGTATCACCAATTAAGGGTTGTCATGCAAGTCGGGGAAAGGCAAATCTATTAAATCTATAAAACTAAACAAATCTATTAAACATAAGTATAAATAGGTATAATCTCTCAGAAAAACAATCTGGAAGTATGTTATAATATTTAAATACTTCTAGGCTTACAGAAACTCCTGTATATGTACTCAAAGAGACATGTGCAAAGTTGCTCATTGTCACTTCATTAGTAACACCAAAACAAACAAACAAACAAGGAAACAAATGTCCATTAATAGGAAAATGAATGAATAGAATTTTAGGTAAAATGTGGTAATCCATAGATTGAGTACTGAATAGTGGTTAAAAGGAACTAACTAGAATCTAAACAGACCAACATGAATTGATGTCAAAAATACAATAATTGAGAGAAAAAAGACACATAATAATATACACATTACAAAATCATTTTTATAAATTGAAATATATGAAACATTGCATATTTTTATGTTTATAAAGTGTTCATTTATAGATATTCCTAGAAAAGCATAAAATAATTAACCAGAAAGACACATACTTTGGTAGCCAAACCATAAGATGATCCCCAATGAATTCTGCCCTTGTATAATCTCCTCCTCTTGGGTTTGACCAGGGTTTAGTGACTTGCTTGCAATGAATAGAAGTTATGGTGCCACTTTCAAGATTAGGTATAAAAAAAACTCTGACTTTTCTCTTGTCGGCTCTGGTTCTTCCAGCTCTGATGAAACAAGTTGCATGTTGTGAGCTGTTCTATGGAAAAGCCCATGTTCCAAGGAATTGAGGGCAGCCTTTAGCTAAGAGCCAGGAAGGAACTAACGCCCTCAGTTTGACAATCTTAAGGAACTGAATCCTGCCCACAATCACTGAGAAAACTTGGAATTGGGTGGATTCTGCCCCAGTTGAACCTGCAGCCCCAGGTAACACCTTGATTGCAACCTTGTGAGAGATCCTGAGCCAGAGGGTCCAGGTAAAGCACAAGAATTCCTGATCCACAGAAACTGTAAGAAAATAAATGTTGTTTTAAGCCATTGAGTTTTGGGGTAATTTGTTATGCAGCAATAGATACTAATAAAACACATTATGAGGGTCATAGTCTGGATTGGGGAGGGAGTAGGAGGGAATGGGATTAGAGTAAAAATGAAGGGGAATTTTAAAAATACTTTTATAGAAATGACTTTCAAAAAACATGACAAAATGTTAATAACTGTTAAAATCTGGGTTGTGGGAACATGGGTATTTATTTGGTACATTATCATATGTGCTTTTCCATATTTTCTTTACTTTTCAAAAAAAAAATAAATTCCCAATCCCACACTATGAGAAAAACCTAGGACTGAGATCTTATCTTCTAGCCCTCTAGACATGAGAAATACACTTTTTGTTTTCAGGTTCATGTAGTTGTTGGAGGCTTTCTTGGTATACTCTTCATTATTTCATTTGTTCTCTATAGAACTAGTTAAAAGTGAGGTCATTTAAAACTCTAAATTCAAAAGCACCAGATTTTAGGAATAGTGACTCTATGGACAGGAAGAATTAAAAATGGAAGGGAAATTAATTTTTGAAAATTATGTCATGCTAAGTTGAAAATATAAATTATCCCAGCACATACCAAAGAAGAGTAATGAGACAAGTGTAACAATTATCCTACAATTCAGACAAAAATCCTGAAAGTACCATTGGGCTACTTACATTTTGGTCCTTTCTTCTTTTGACTTTACGATAAATCAACTTTAAAAATGTTTATTTCAGGATATATTTAAAAACTGGCATATGATAAAGTAGCAACTTAAATTATTGGATATATCATTTTACTACATTTGCTACCTACTTACTACTCCTCATACATTCTGGTGATCTACTATAACTAATCATATATATTTAAATAATTTGGGTCTATCAAAAATATTACTTGTGATAATTTAATAATTATGAAACCTCAAATGTTAGGCTTTACTTTTGAGACTCATTTCCACATTTTATTCCTTTTCTTTGGATTAGCCAGCCATTTTATGAGGGCCATCTTGACTTCCTCTTACATAAAATCCAGTATATCAGTTTCTTTCATTTCATAATGAATGGTACAATTAAGATTTAATTAGAAGCACACTAGGAGGGGCCCCCAGGTGGCGCAGTCAGTTGAGTGTGGACTCTGGTTTCGGCTCAGGTCCTGATCTCAGGGTGGTTGGGTGGTTGCATCAATGCCCTGTGTCAGGCTCCAGGCTCAGCAAGGGGCGGGGGGGGGGGGGGGCGGGGGAGGGAGGATCCACTGTCTCTAAAAAGCGGCCGCCCGTAAACTTACAGATGGGAGAGATGGAGCTCTTTAAAATAACATAATGGCTAAGATGCCTGGGTGGCAAGTTGGTTAAACATCTGCTTTCGGCTCAGGTCATGATCCCAGGGTCCAGTCCCACATCAGGCTCCTTGCTCAGCGGGGAGCCTCCTTCTCCCTCTGCCTGCCGCTCCCCCTGCTTGTGCTAGTTCTTCCTCTCTCTCTCTGACAAATAAATAAAATCTTAAAAAAAAAAAATAACATGATTGTTTGTTACATTGACCTCCTTCCTTGTCATGTGTTCACAAAAGCTCATTTTATCTAAAGAAGAAAGACTCACAGAAGCTTCAAGGAAGAAAAGGGGAATTTTCACATTTGCTTTACAAAGAACATCCTGTCCAAGTTTTTAAGGGTGAGAAAACCTTAGTCATTAATGCATGTCCTACTTACTCTTCCCTTTTCATAGCCTTACAAAGAAGCACATTTGAGAAGTGATTAGTTCATCACAAAATATGAATCAATTTTGAATATGTAGCTTTATAATTTATTATAGTAATATAGTTGATATACATTAGTTTGAGATGTACATTATAATGCTCACCACAAGTGTAGGCACTATCTGTCACCATAAAACGCTATTACAATATCATTGACTTTATTCCCTGTGCTGATACCTTTTAATCCTGTGACTTATTCATTCCAAAACTGGAAGCCTGTTTATCTCCCACTCCCCTTCACCCATTTTGCCCTCCCCATCATCAGTTTGTTCTCTGTATTTATGGGTCTGTTTCTGTGTAGCTTTATATTTAAAACAATGCTTTAAAAAACGAATACTTCCTATTAGAATTTGTGTCTTCATTATTGCTTCTAATCTTTAACTTTTTTTTTCAAACTTAGATATATCACTTCCAAGACTGAAGTAGAGGGTACACTTATTTCTTTTTTCTTTTTTTCAAATTTAAATTCAATTAATTAACATAAAATGTATTATTAGTTTCAGAGGTAGAGTTCAGTGATTCATCAGTCTTATATAACACTCAGTGTTCATTACCTCCTGTGCCCTCCTTAATGTCCATTAACTAGTTACCCCATTTCCACCCCCCTCTCCTCCAGCAACCCTGTTTGTTTCCTATGATTAAGAGTCTCTTATGGTTTGTCTCTAGAGGGTACATTTAAGGATGAAATTGCAATTATGGGCTTTCTTATTTGAACTGGGATTACAGCTGACCCTCGAACAGTGCAGGGGTTATACACAGCAAGGGCTGACCCTTGCACAGTGGAAAATCTGTGTATAACTTTTGACTCCCCCATAACTTAACTACTAATAGCCTACTGTTCACTGGAAGCCTTACCAATAACATAAACAGTTGACTAACACATATTTTGTATATGTATTATATACTGTATTATTACAATAAAGCTAGAGAAAAAGAAAATGTTATTAAGACAATTGTAAGATTAACATAACAGAATAAAATAAAATTTAAAAAAAAGAATTGTAAGAGGAAATACATTTACAGTATTGTATTTATCAAAAAATCTGTGTATATTTGGACCTGTACAGTTTAAACCTGAGATGTTCAAGGTCTACTGTAAATATTTTTCTGAAAGGCAGAATGGAAGAGCAACTTAGTGCAGAGGTTTGAGCCTTGGTGAGGTGAGAAAAGTGTTCAAGCTGCTCAAAATGACCTACTGACATATCTTGGTTATAGGAAGATGAGTGGTTTTGCTGCAAAGTGGATTTCAGGCAATTATGTGTACAACTGCTTAGGGCATGAAAGATTTCTAACAATTTGGACTACAAGTAGAGAATAAGTATCTTAGAAACCTTTCTTATCCATCTTGTTCTTTCCTTTTGGGTCCAGAGGGCCTAATCATGGAATGAAGCAGAGAAATAATCAAGTGCTTGTGATCATCATGGAGGTGAGGACTTGCAGAAAATCCTAAACATCCAAGGTCTTGACATTCACAGGATCCAAAATTAATGCTCTAAAGGCAGAACATTTCTGGAAGCAACTTATCACCCACAGATCTCTGTCATTAAGGCCTTATATTATCCTAATCAATACATCTTCTAATAATGAGCTAGATGATATTTTATTTCAAGAGGAAAGCAGAAGGATTTTTCAGAGGTCATTATTTTAGACCTTATTATTTTAGAGATGCCTAGTTAATCTCATGTTTATATATTTCTAGGAAAGTTGACTCTGGCAATCTTGAATTTTGTTTCTCTTTCTACAGTCTTTAGAATATAAACAGAATAATAGTGCCCACATATAAATTTATTAAAGTCAGATTTCTCCCAGGATGTAAGTCATTTACCCAGAATCTATTTAATGTACCACTGTACGTGTGTGTGTATGTGTGTGTATATATATCCAACCAGAGCTTAAATTAGCATGGAATAATAGGCTTACTGCCTGCCTTGATATAATTACATTCTAAAACAGAAAAATTTGATGTTTTTTAGGTGTCAAGTTTTTGATGTGTCAGGTAAATTTATGATTTCTTTTAGACTTTATGAAATATTGGAAATAACTTATGGATCTTTAATTCTCTTCTTATGTACTTTAGATGTCTAGGGATCTGAGGCTGGAACCCACTGGTTTATAGGATGGAAACAAGTGAGTGACTATTTGTTCATTCTGGTCATTTCAGGCACTGTGATAACTGAATCTCTGCAAAGCTGATCTGGATAATTAACATATTTAAATTTGAAGATGGTTCAAAATCTAGTAGTAAATTTGCCACAGTCAATTAAGTCTCTTTGTGTGAGAATGGCCCAAATAGTGAGCTATATTTTAAGAAACCACACTTATGGTATGCATTGAAGGGAGTCACTAAAAACCCAGTTGCCTCAAAATTTCTCCTTTCACCCAATCTACCTTTAATACCATCCACTTCCTTTTCCCCAGCATGGACTCCAGTAAGCTACTGTTTTCTGTTTTCTGCTTTTGTTTTTTTTTAAGATTTTATTTATTTATTTGAAAGAGAGAGCACAAGCAGGAAGAATGGCAGAGGGAGAGGGAGAAACAGGCTCCCCTGCTGAGCAGGGAGCCTGATGCAGGGGTCAATCCCAGGACCCTGGGATCATGACCTGAGCTGAAGGCAGACGCTTAACTGACTGAGCCACCCAGGTGCCCCGCCATAAGCTACTGTTTAATATCAATTTTCCATTAGGAGGGAAGTGAAGGGTCTACCAATGGACACCTATTAAGTTTGACACCCAGCCTCCCCTCCTGCAAACTTCTCCTTTCCCCCCTTATCTACATGGTCACAGGATAGCCTCCAACCAGCCATGGTTATAAATTACGTCCCCTAACTTTCATGTTAAATACAGTTTGGGCTGGGCAGAGACTTAGCCTTGGAAAATTTGGAATTGGGAGTAAGAGATCTGGTCTGCGTTTAAGTTGAAATCTTTAATGCAGGAGATATAAAATGGTTTGTCCAGCCATATTTTCTACCATGAGGACTAGGTAGTTAAAGAGATACATAGAGTGGAACAAAGAAAGTGTCTCATGCATAATTACAGTCCCACCCTGAGACATGGCCTTGGTTTCATCCTTATGTTTTCCACTTTTTGCTTATGTTAACTTGAATTGGTTTCTGATTCTTTTTTTTAATTAAAAATTTCATTTATTTATTTGAGAGAAAGAGAGAGAGAGAGAGCATGAGCAGGGGGGAGGAGCAGAGGGAGAAGCAGGCTCCCAGCTGAGCAGGGAACCTGATGTGGGGCTCCATCCCAGGACCTTGGGGTCATGACTTGACCCAAAGGCAGATGCTTAACCAACTGAGCCACCCAGGTGCCCCTAGTTTTTGAATCTTGAGACCAAAAGTGATCAAGAGATAGACTGTCTTGATTGAAGATTACTGGTTAGTCCTACAGTCACATTATTGCCTCTATCACATCAGCCAGTAGTTATTATCAAATGCACAAAGAATCCAGTCTCTAAAGATCTAGGAATACAGTCAAAGTGCCCCAGAAAGAGTCAAAATGAGATCCAACAAGTCCAAGATTTATATGCACATATAAATATATGTATGTGTATATATATACATATATATTTTTCTTTACTACAAAGTAATTATTTTTTCTTTTTTATTAATTTTATTTTATGTTATATCAGTCACCATACATTACATCATTAGTTTTTGATGTAGAGTTCCATGATTCATTGTTTGTGTATAACACCCAGTGCTCCATTCAATACGTGCCCTCCTTAATACCCATCACCAGGCTAACCTATCCCCCCACCCCCCCCTAGAACCCTCAGTTTGTTTCTCAGAGTCCATAGTCTCTCATGGTTCATCTCCCCCTCTGATTCCCCCCTTCATTTTTCCCTTCCTACTATCTCTCTCTCTTTTTAAAACATATAATGTATTATTTGTTTCAGAGGTACAGGTCTGTGATTCATCAGTCTTACACAATTCACAGCGCTCACCATAGCACATACCCTCCCCAATGTCTATCACCCAGCCACCCATCCTCCCCACCCCCCCACCACTCCAGCAACCCTCAGTTTGTTTCCTGAGATTAAGAATGCCTCATATCAGTGAGATCATATGATAATTGTCTTTCTCTGATTGACTTATTTCGTTTACCCTCTAGTTCCATCCAGTTGTTGCAAATGGCAAGATTTCAGTGTTTTTGATGGCTGCATAATATTCCATTGTGTGTGTGTGTGTGTGTGTGTGTACCACATTTTTTTAATCCATTCATCTGTTGATGGACATCTAGGCTCTTTCCATAGTTTGGCTATTGTGGATATTGCTGCTATAAACATTGGGGTGCATGTACCCCTTTGGATCACTACATTTGTATCTTTGGGGCAAATACCCAGTAGTGCAATTGCTGGGTCATAGGGTAGCTCTATTTTCAACTTTTTGAGGAAACTCCATACTGTTTTCCAGAGTGGCTGCACCAGTTTGCATTCCCACCAACAGTGTAGGAGGGTTCCCCTTTCTCCACATCCTCGCCAACATCTGTTGTTTCCTGACTTGTTAATTTTAGCCATTCTGACTGGTGTGAGGTGGTATCTCATTGAGGTTTTGATTTGGATTTCCCTGACGCTGAGTGATGTTGAGCACTTTTTCATGTGTCTGTTGGCCATTTGGATGTCTTCTTTTTAATTTTTTAACTATTTTATCATCACATAATCTTTTTTTTTGTTTTTAGTAATCTCAACACCCAACATGGGGCTCTAATTCACAACCCCAAGATTGAGAGTTGCATGCTCTCCCAACTGAGCCATCCAGGTACCCTTTAGATAATAGTTTAAATAGCTGTCACTGTCTTTAAAATGTTAAGAGACTAATAAAAGGGAATGGATAGGCAACTCTCTCCCCCATGGTACTCAGAGCAGCAGAACCGTCTCTTTTCATGGGTAATTTCTTTCTCTAATTTTGGGGTAAAAATGACCCTCACCATAATTTCATTATTCAAATACAGAAAGCACAGTTCTTCATTCTTCATAAAATGCTGGGGCGGACACAGCTGGTAAAAACTGGATAATTAAAATATCAATCAGAACAGGAGAGATAAAATGACTTTACTTGAATGGAACAGTTGGGCTGAATTAAAATTGGAAGAAAAATAAAATAGGTTACAAAAGAAACAAAGCAATTTGACATTGTCCAGGTCTTCAAGAAGCATAGTAGAAGGATGATAACAAGTAGTACTTGCTCCAAATGTTGCCATAAGTGAACTAGAGAACATGCACTTCCTGAGACATGGACTTTCATACTCTTTACCTTATTTGTAACATTTTCTTCCTTCTGCTTCTGTTGTCATGTACACAGTGAATGTGACTTACTTACAAACAATACTTAAAATTTGATACTAAAAAGGGCATACTATTTCTATAGCATCTTGTTAATTTCTTTAGCAATCTATATATCCCAACAAATTAAATGGGTAACAAACAATAAATAACAAAATATACTTTGAAACTATCAAGAGATACATAAAATTCATATATGGTTATTAATAAGCACTGAACAATTAAGATTTTTTAAATAGTACAATCACTTTTCTATTTATAATTGATATGTGTGTTGCCTGGGGTTCTCCAGAGAATAGAACCAATAGGATATATATATATATATAATGAGAGAGGGAGAGAGAGGGAACAGTAGCTAGCTTAGCTGGCTAGATAGAGAGAGGGAGAGACTGAATAATTATAAGGAATTGCCTAACATGATTATGGAGGTTGAGAAGACCCAAGATCTGAAGTCAGCAAGCAGGAGACCTAGGAGAGCTGATGTGTAGTTATATTCTGAGTCTGAAGGCCTGAGAACCAGGAGAGCCAATAGTTTAAGTTCTAGTCCAAAGCTGGCCGACTCAAGACCCAAGAAGAGCTGATATTTCAGGTCAAATCTGAAGGCAGGAAAAAAAAATCAATGTCCCAGCTCAAAGCAGTCAGGCAGGAGGAGTTTCCTCTTACTCAGTCTTTTTGTTCCATTTAGGTCTTCAGTTGATTGAATAAAGCTTACCCACATTAGGGAGGGCAACCTGCCTTACTCAGTGTACCCATACAAATGTTAGCTTATCCAGAAACACCCTTAGAGACAAATCCAGAGTAATGTTTGACCAAATGTTCAGCACTCCATGGCCCAGTCAAGTTGTTATATAAAATTAACCATCAGAAGTCCACCCCTTATCAACTTGGACCCATATATGCAACTCCTTAAAACAACTTTAATCTCTAAATAATGACAATAACAAGGTCATAATTCTACCTAACATGATACAACTATCCTACATACAACCAAAAATATACTAACCCTTTCCCCAGAAGAGGAGGTAATATTGTTGAGTGACGTTCACTCTTCTTGATATCCCATAATCCAAATCTATAATGTAAAATTAACAATACTAAATATTATGATATAAATTCAGTATGTCTTACATTATATGATAAGGAAATAACGGGAGAAAACGAAGATATTTGTGACACACACATACATGCATGCATAACAAAATAAGGAGAAATACTCATGACAATTATAGCCTTCATTTCTATAATTAGTCATATGGTTATCGCTGGTATTTATAACTACCTTCTTCCACTATCCATTCTGCATTCCCTTTGTCTTTGGCAAGCACCTCAGCTGGCCATGATTCTTTGCCTGGTGGGGTGACCCAAATCTTCATTCTTGAGGGGTGTGAGCCATTAGTAGTTCTGTCTGGATTGGGTTGTTGTAGTTTTCCATTGACCTTAATCACAGGGCATTGTACTATTGAGGATCCTCTGTATTTCGGACATACTCTTCTTTCCCTCTATAGTGGATGAGTAGTCCAATTTCCCTTTGGTAGTCAGGATCAATCACCCCAGCCAGCACAGTAACTCTTTTCTTTGCCTGTTGATTCAGACACATGAGAAACCCAAAGTGGCCAGGCGGTAGTCTTAACTTCCAGTTCAATGGAATCACTGTTGTATGGTCTGGTAGAAGCATTCCTCCCTTTGGAGCAAAGATCTCTAGGCCAGTGGAACATAAGGCCATGGGAACAGGAAGCAAAAATTTTGCTAGTGGATTACGAGGGGTACTAGTGAGTGCTACCACTCCCATTTCTACCCCTTGATTCCTGGACCCATGACTTCTGGCTATGGGAGAAATAGCACCATATATTAGGTATCTAATTAACCACCAGCTTTTCCCATTATATTAGGAAATGGGTTCAGTGATCAGAATTTGGTGACTGATAATATACAAATGCTGGAGCACACATATTCATGTAAATTTCTATTCTTTATTGAGGAAATATTTATTTAAAAATATACTGATACAAACTTGAAGTTCTAATAAAATTCATGTAAGTATACATTTATATCCAAATAATCTGTCAGATAAATGTGATTAAACTTCATTGTTTTAAAAATATCCTCTAATGTGGATGCCATAAAATACTCTATTTTATGGTGGGAGATCTGGAAATGAGATTGGCCACCAGAGTGAATACATGAGACTCTTGGCAAAGTGTAATGAATGAACAATATGGTTTACATGTTCCATGTGTTCAGGTCATCCTAGTCAGGCATGCAAAGTTTATGGGCATTAGGAGTTAACTTACTGTGTTTTTTTGCATATTAGAGAATTTGGAAAATAAAACGTATAAGTTTTACTGATCTATCAATGGAAAAAGCATTTAAAGCAGATGTACATTTGCATTATATAAACTCAGTGTAACAAATGTATTGAGTACCTACTAAGGCCAGGTTCTTAAGTATACAAATATAAACAGGACACAGTTCACATTCTCCATGAGGTTATCACCTAATCGGTGGGGGTGGGGGGCATAAGAGACACATTCTAATTAATAAAGAGTGAAGTAAAACAGAGGAAACTGCTATTTAAGACAGCAAGTTGAATGCATGATTAGATCTGCTTCTTCCTGAAATTCCACCAGAATGACAGTAAAAGGATTTTTTAAAAGACACACAAAGATATAGAGAACAGGAAGTGAGAAAACAAAATAAGAATACTGGGATCTGGAAAGCAAACGGGCTGGTGACAACTGACTTAGTGGAACCAGAAAAGTTGAATCCTAAGCCTAGAGTGGAAAAAAAGCAAGTGAATTACATTATAGAACTCTCAAGTAACCCAGGAAATACAGGACCTGAAGTACCTTTGAAAATGTAGGTAAGGAGGAGCTAAAAGTCTGAAAGTCTGTTTACAAGAAGCTCCCTACAACTCTGTCCCACCCAGCAGAATACTCCCAAAGTTTTCTAATCTCTGGAGAGTGAAGCAGGGGGAGTCTGGACCAAGAGGCATAAGTATATTTGAGGGCCGGGGCCTTTAACTGAGAATAGAGGTATTAAATAAATGTTTCCTGGGCGCTTGGGTGGCTCAGTTGGTTAAGCGACTGCCTTCGGCTCAGGTCATGATCCCAGGGTCCTGGGATCGAGCCCTGCATCGGGTTCCCTGCTCTGTGGGAGGCCTGCTTCTCCCTCTCCCACTCCCCCTGCTTGTGTTCCTGCTCTCGCTGTCTCTGTCTCTGTCAAATAAATAAATAAAATCTTAAAAAAATAATAATAATAAAATAAATAAATAAATGTTTCCTAACTGAATGCAGACTCTACTAGTCTTTTTCTACTTTCAATTCTTTCTTCTGGGTGACCATTCTGTGCATTGTAAGATTTTTAGCAGCAATCCTGGTCTCTATCCAGTAGATACCAGTAGCACCACTCCCCCAGTTGTTACAACAAAAAATGTCTCCAGACATTGTCAGTGTCCCTGGGGAAGGGGAGTAGATTGCTTTCAATTGAGAACCACTGGCCTACAGTGATGCCTATAGTCAAATACCTCTATCCATGAGCTTCCATTTAGCTTTATAGTGCCTCTCTCTTAACTATGAGCAGAGAGCCAAAGTTCACCAGACATTCAAGGAAAAATGAGAAAAAAAACCTTGGAGGAAATAGGCTATAAGAAGAAGACTTTTAAAAAAGATACAGCATCTATAAAACAAGAGCTCTTAGAAATTAAGAATATGGAAGAAATGAAAAACTTAATAGAAGCACTGGAGAACAAAGTTAATGAAATCTCCAGAAAGTAAGGTAAAAAGACAAAGAGATGGAAAAATAGGAGAGGACACAGAGATAAGAAAATTGAAGTAACAGTCTAGGAGGACTGTATGAGGAAAAAGCTTAAGCTGCTGTAACAAAGAGACTCCAAAATACAGTGGTTTAAATAGCATAGAAGTTTATTTCTCTGTGGCCTAGGATAGATGGCTCTGCATTATGACCAGTTGGCTCTGTTGTGCTAAATGTGTTGCATCCATATCCATCCCTGTATGCAGGGCTGCTGTTTCAGTTAAACATGTTCTAACTAGCAGGAGGGAGGTCAATAAGAACCACAAACATAAAGATATGACTCGTAAGGTATACATAATACTTCTGTTCACATCTAGCTGCGAGGAAGGCTGGGGAATGTAGTCTTGCCTATGTGGTCATATGCTCTGCTAAAACTCAAGAGTTCTATTATGAAAAGGAAGGAGACGATAATAAAAAGGAAGGAGAGAATGGATATTGGAGGAAGTTGAGCACTATCTTCACTATAAGGTCTAATATATATAAGGAGATCCAAAGAGAGAATCACAGAAAATAGTGGGGAGAGAATCAGCAAAGAAATATGTGAGTAGGTTTTGCTGTGGTAACAAACAACCCCTAAATCTTAATAGCTTATAAAAACAAAGGTTTGGGGCACCTCGGTGGCTCAGTTGGTTAAGGACTCTTAACTGACTCTTGATTTCGGCTCAGTCATGATCTCAGGGTTGTGGGATTGAGCCCCACGGTGGGCTCTGTGAGATTCTTTCCCTCCCCCTCTGCCACTCCACCTGCTCATGCTCTCTCTCTCTAAAATAAATAAATAAATCTTAAAAAACAAAAACAAAAAAAGCCAACAAAGTTTTATTTCTTTCTCAAGTTGCATGTCCATCACAGGTCAGGTGGAGATTTTGTTCCATGCTTTCTCAAACAGGCTGACAGAACTTCCATCATCTAGAAAGGTGAGAGGAACTGAGGGAGGAGGGGAAACCTGGTGAATCATACACTGATTTCTAAAGCTTCAACTTGTCATTTATGCTCACATTTCACTGGCCAAATTAAGTCAAATGGCTAACCTAAGGGTACAGCAAAGTGTAATCCTACTATGTGCCAGAAGGAGAAAAACTAGAAATGGTTAGTGAATGATTAATGACTACTACAGCTCATCTAAATATGTGATTGACTCTCCTTCCTGTGGGCAAAATACACTCATCCCCCCACTCCCTTCCAGGTGAGACAACCTAAAAGTCCCATCTTGTTATAGCACAGAGCTCAACATCTAGAATCTTTAAGTGATACATTGTAGTCTCTACAACAGATTCAAATGGGTTCATCTTGGTCCAGAGATCTAACTAAAAAGCCACGTTATCTCTCCTCATAAACCAAAATATGACGGTGGAACAGAATCAGGATAATCTCAGAAATGGGATGATTGCAGATACATAGCAGATAGTGGCCCGCTGCAAAAATGTAATGAAACAGTGGTTTCCAAATTATTTTTCCCCTAGTGGAATTAAAAAAAATCTCCCGTCGAATACCAATGTGTAAAATAGATCAAAATAAACCACTCTGCTTGGGAATTGGAAAGCTGCCTGATCTCTACTTACCCTCAGCTTAGGGTTGCTTTTGAGGAAGTTCTATGCAATCTTTACAGGTCACAAAGCATAGAGGAAGTGAGGTCATCAAGGGATAGCCAAGTTTTGTTAGGGCAAAGAGGGTTAAGGGACTGTTTAGAGGAGATGTTGAGGAAATGGGAAATTATAGATGATAGATTGTGACTTCAAAAGGATCCAATGGAATGATGTGAGAGGGTGGAAGGGCATGGGAAACTGGGTCAGGTGAGGAGACATACAAAGTGGTATGGTGCTTTCTCCTTTCATCATACGGGCCTAGGCAATGTCCCAACAATTTTTAAGCTCAACTTTTACGTTGCTCTATGCTTTTACTTGAACACCTGATCATTGCTGAAGAGAACAAATCATTAGGCTGACTGGTCAGACCTTAAAATTATGGCCACAAATCTCAAATAGATACTCAATAATGCCTGGCAATCTTATTACACTTATCAAATATATTCACTTTTTCACTATCCAAAACAATTATTTCACCTTCTTCTCAAGTCTCAAACCTTTTATACTCCACACCTCTCGAAATGAAATAATCTTTCAATAAATATTTATGGAGCATCTATTAAGTGCCAAGCATTGTTCTAAGTACTAGAGACAGAGCAGTGGACAAAATTGTCAGTCTTTGCTCGCAAGGAGCTTAAATTTCAGTGGAAGGAGACAGAAAATAAATAACTGTATAGGATTAAATATGGTATTAAGTTCGAGGGAGAAAAATATAGCAGGTTAGGGAAAGGGCAGGCTGGTAGGAATGGCAGATCATGTAGATCTTTCTAGGACATAGTAAAGGCTGCCTTTAACTTTGAGTGAGATGTGTAGCCACTGGTAGAGTCAGAGCATAAAGAGTGACATGATACAACTTAGGTTTTGAAAGGATCACTGCCTCTAATGGTGAGAATAGACCATAGGGGAGAAAAGGTGTTAGCAGGGACACTGGTTATTGGCCTGGGTCTCTGGGCCTTGTCTGATCATCTTTGATTATCTTCTTGGCTTACATCCTTACTTTCCCCCAATTCCACATGTTCTTTTTTTTTTTTTTTAAGACTTTATTTATTTATTTGACAGAGAAAGACACAGTGAGAGAGAGAACACAAGCAGGGGGAGTGGGAGAGGAAGAAGCAGGCTTCCTGCTGAGCAGGGAGCCTGATGTGGGGCTTGATCCCAGGACCCTGGGATCAGAACCTGAGTTGAAGGCAGATGCTTAATGACTGAGCCACCCAGGTGCCCCAATTCCACATGTTCTAAAGGAAATAACTATTAAAGTATAATTTTCAAAAACTTAAAAATTTGGCTCTTATACAAATACAAAATAAAAATTTCAAATATTTATGAATTCATTAATGTCTCTCAAACTGGATATAGACATTGAAAAATGGAAAGAATATTAGAATCAGATTGCCAGTTTAGATATAAACTTGTTAATGATCCTCAGGGTAATCAAACTATAATCTGCAGGGTTATCTTTTCTAGCAGAGAGCAATCTACACATTAACATGTAACTTCATAGTGTTTGAGCTCTAATTAAATAGTAAAGAGCCAAACATACATTTATTCTCCTAGACTTGAAAATTAAATAATCCTTGCTTGAACCTGTTGAACAATATTCTAGCATACTGACTCTCTTTTGCTTTACTTCCAAATTTTGGGTAAATTAAAAAAATTTTTTTAAATTGTCATATAATATTGCTTTTTCTTCCTTTTTTATTGAAAAATAGTTGACATATGACGTTACATTAGTTTCAGGTGTACAACACAGTTATTTGACATGGGTAAATTATCTTTTCTTTTTTTTAAAGATTTTATTTATCTTATTTGACAGAGAGAGAGAGAGAGACAGCGAGAGAGGGAACACAAGCAGGGAGAGTGGGAGAGGGAGAAGCAGGCTCCCCATTGACCAGGGAGCCGGGTGTGGGGCTTGATCCCAGTTTCTTGGGATCATGACCTGAGCCCAAGGTAGCCACTTAATGACTGAGCCACCCAGGTGCCCTGACATGGGTAAATTTTCTTAACAACTTTCCATGAAAATTGATTCATGTTTTTAGTTTACTGGAGGAATTTGGGGTGGCACTACAGGTAAATTTCTCTTCCTCTTCTCTGGGTTTCTTATATTTTCCTTTGATCTCTGTTCTTTGCTATTGCAATAATGTAGGCAAAAGATGCAAAGGACCTGAATTTAGGCAGTGGCATTACTTTGGTTATTAGGTTTACACTCGAAGTGAGACCTTTCCTTGATCTGATTCTTTTTTTTTTTTTTTTTTTTAAAGATTTTATTTATTTATTTGAGACAGAGAGAATGAGAGAGAGAGAGCACATGAGAGGGGGGAGGGTCAAAGGGAGAAGCAGGCTCCCTGCCAAGCAGGGAGCCTGATGCGGGACTCGATCCAGGGACTCCAGGATCATGACCTGAGCCGAAGGCAGTCGCTTAACCAGCTGAGCCACCCAGGCGCCCCCTTGATCTGATTCTTAAATTTTGGGGCTACTGTGTATATTGTCCGTGAATATAATCTTCTTTAACAAGCATTAATTAATCCCAGTGTCTCAGTCTCTGGGTGATTCCTTTACCTTCAAGGACTCAACTACCACATAAACCTCAGTAACTCCCAATTCTAAGTCTCTAGCCTAGGCCACTCTCCCATATACCAGATGTATAATTTAAAATGCTCCCTGGGTGTCTCTATCAAAGCATCCTAAGCTAAAAATTCCAGTTGAATTCACTGTTTCTATCACAGTCCAAATGTATCCCACTCCTCCTGTATTCTCTATGTCTGTCCATGGCACCACCATTCACCCAGTTGCCCAAATTTGTAACCTTGGAGCCATCACTGGTTCACATTCCAGAACTACATAATCATCAATTCTTGTTCCTTCTGTATCATAAATATCTCCTCAATCTAATCCCTCTTCTCTCCCACTCCCACCTCTGCCTCTTTTAGGCCTTTACCATCTTTTCCTTTAATTATGCATTAATCTCAGTATTGTAAAAAAAATTTTCCACACTGTTGTGAGAGTTCCATTCCTAAAATGCCCATATGATTCTATTATTGTCCTGCTTAAATCTTCAAATGAATCCCCATTTCCTACAGGATAAAACTTAAGTTTTTTAGCACCGAAAGTAAGTAGGCAGATTGGCTTCATCACCATCCCCATAATTTCCAACAGTAACCCTAAGAAAACAAAATAGTGTGGGGCTCCTGGGTGGCTCAGTTGGTTGAGTGGCTGACTCTAGGTTTCAGCTCGGTCCTAAAATCCAGCTGCAGGGCTCTGCGCTCAGCCTCAGTGGGGAGTCTGCTTGACATTCTCTCTCCCTCTCCTTCTGCCCCCACCCCCGCTCTCCCTCTCTCTAAAATACATTAAAAAAACCTACACAAAACAATGTGTTTGCCATACCAATGCAGCTTTAAGACAGATTCTCTAATCCTTGCTTCTATCTAGACTGCTGCCATTCACTCCTCCCTACAGAGACATTCTGAAGCTGCTACATGGTGAATTCCTACTCATTCTAGAAGATACTACTCAAAAATCACTTCCTCTTTGGAGACATTTCTGACTCTTCTCCAAACTCCTAGATGCAATTGGTTCCATCTTTAATGTTTCTAAAACACGCATTATCTCCTTTAATATTTAATTTTATTGTACACATTTGACTTTATGACTTATTCTTTGAAAGCACAATTGTGTCTAGTTATCTTTGTTTATTGTAGTACCTACCACAATGAATTACTGCTTTTGGTTTTGCTTTGTTGTTTGTGTCACATATTCTAAGATAGCTGAGATAAAAAGCAAATTTAATGTAACTCATACTTGAAGGAAGAGAATTTATTGAGGTTTATTTTAAATCATTGGTTGTTAACCTTTTGGATTATAGACCCCTATAAAAAAGTATGATGACAGCTATGACTTTCTTCTCAGAAAAATATACATACATAGAAAATTCTGCAAACAAGTTTTGTGGCATTCATAAATGCCCTGAGCCCACTGATGGCTGACAAATTGAACTCTTTTAATTTTTATTAATTTATTTTAGTAAGAAGTATACTCCTATGGAACAAAATTTGTAAGTACTGAAGTTTACAATGAACAGTCTCTCTCCTAGCCCTGTTCCCACACTCCTCACCTCAATTCCTCTTTTACCAAAGTGACCAGTTTTTGTGTAACCTTCTGGAGACAGTCTGTGCACATGCATGCATGAGCATTAAAAATTCTTTTCTTTTTTTTAAAGATTTTATTTATTTATTTGACAGAGGGAAGAGAGAAAGAGTTCACAAGCAGGGGGGTAGGCAGAGGAAGAGGGAGAAGCAGACTTCCCACTGAGCAGGGAGCCCGATGTGGGGCTCCATCCCAGGACCCTGGGATCATGACCTGAGCCAAAGGCAGCTGCTTAACCAACTGAGCCACCCAAGTGCCCCCAAAATTCTTTTCTTCTGATACTTTTTTTCATTTATTTTGGCAATTGTTCCACATCAGTACATAAGATTTCAAATGCATAGAATTCTACTGCATTGCTGTACCTTAATTGTTTTTACAATATATTTTTTTAGAGTTTGAAAAAATTTCAAGCTTATAAAAAAGTTGTAAGCATAGTACAATCTTTTTACAGAACCATGTGAAAGTAAGTTGTTAACTTGATAGCCTATTACCCTTGAATGCTTTTCTATATATTTTCTACAAATAAAATATTCACTTACATTGACCACAATATAACTATAAAATCAGGAAATTAACATTATACATTACTACCATCTAATTCTCAGACCCTATTCAAATTTCACTAGTTATCCCAATAATGTCCTTCATGTCAGATGCGGTTCCTTAATCTTTCCCTGACTCTTATAGCTACAACACTTTGAAGATTATAGGCTAGCTATTTTTTAAAGTTTTTTTTTTTTTTAATTGTATTTACTTATTTGGTAGAGAGTACAAGCAGGGGGAGCGGCAGGGAGAGGGAGAAGCAGGCTCCCACTGAGCAGAGAGACCACTGCAGGGCTTGATCTCAGGACCCCAGGACCATGACCAGAGCTGAAGGCAGATGCTCAATGGACTGAGCCACCTAGGTACCCCAGGCTAGCTATTTTTTTAGAATGAACCTTAATTTCCTTTGTCTGATGCTTTCTCATATTAGCATCATGTTATGCATCTTTGGCAGGAATAGAACGGAAGTGATGCTGTGATCTTCTAACTGAGTTTTATCAGGTGGCATACAATTTCTATTTATCCCATTCTGATGATATTCATATTGACCATTTGATTAATGTTAGATTTCTCTACTGTAAATTTACTCATTTTTTCCATTTGTAATTAGTAAGTATTTTGGGGGGGTGACTTTAAAAATATGTAAATATCTTATTTCTCATGAAACATTCAATTTATTCATTTATTCCAATATATCAACATAGGCTCGTGATTTCCTGTTTTAGTCAATGGATTATGACATGTTAACCAACATTATTTTGATGCTCAGATTGTCTCAGATTTGGCCAGTGGGAGCCTATTCAAGCTGGCTTCTGTACGTTGTTGACATGTCCCCATTAATTCTTTTTTTTTTTTTTTAAAGATTTTACTTATTTATTTATTTGACAGAGAGAGACATAGCAAGAGAGGGAACACATGCAGGGGGAGTGGGAGAGGGAGAAGCAGGCTTCCCGCTGAGGAGGGAGCCCGATGTGGGGCTCGATCCCAGGACTCTGGGATCATGACCTGAGCCGAAGGCAGACGCTTAACGACTGACCCACCCAGGTGCCCCTGTCCCCATTCATTCTTTGAGTACTTTCTTACTTTCTGGTACAACAAGATGATCCAGGCTAAACTTGTGCTTTTCCTGCCCTAGTGGTGGAATCAGTTACTTCTCCAAGGATTCTTGGTTCCCTTTAGTGGAGAATAATATCTAGAAGCCACCATCTGGGCCCTATATATACTCATTATTATTAATGGGGTGCCTCTGCTACTAGGCCTTCCAGTGGACAAAGCCAAGGAAAACACAAACACACAGAGTGCATGCATGCATAAATATATAAATATACATACATATACATTTACATCTATATTTATTTCTATATTTATATGTATTCCAGTCACTGATATTGCTAATTCTAAACCAACACTACAGAGTTCATTCTACTTTTCTCCATTTTTTTCTTTTTTGGGGGGGTGCAGAGAGGGGGCGGAAAGAGAGAGAGAGAATTGTAAGCAGGTTCCATGCCCAGCGAGGAGCCTGAGGTGGGGCTCAATCTCATAACCTTGAGATCATGACCTGAGCTGAAATCAAGAGTCAGACGCTTAACTGAGCCACCCAGGCACCCCGACTTTTCTGTTTTCATATTTGTAACTCCCTTCTCTGACAGGAAGAAACTGGACTCCCATCATCCTTAATATAGTTTCTTATTTGATCAATCCTTCTGAATGTAAGCAAACTCCCACTCAGTGTTGCCCCCTCCTCTGCATAGAAACTCTTTTTACCCTACCCACGATCCAATACTCTGCATCATGCTTTCCCCCCATCCTCCAGTGTTCTCGAAGAGAAGG
Organism: Mirounga leonina; assembly: GCF_011800145.1. Taxonomy (NCBI): domain Eukaryota; kingdom Metazoa; phylum Chordata; class Mammalia; order Carnivora; family Phocidae; genus Mirounga; species Mirounga leonina. The sequence goes on along the minus strand of NW_023270807.1, from coordinate 63,887,498 downwards.
GAGAGGGGAAAGGGCCCATGATTTCTTTGACATTCTCTTTTCACCCATTCTTTTATTCTTACAAACAATACTGCAATTAATAATCATGTCTATACAAGGTTAGTGTATGCTTAAAGTAAATTCCTAGAAGTGGACTTGCTGGGTCAGAGTATGGGCATTTGTAATGTTATTGACTGTGCCACATTACTTTTCATAGAGTTTGAACTATTTACTCATGATGATGCCTGAAATAACTCTTAAGAATGGTAATTCTAATGCATAGGAAGACCTAAAAGTTACAGGATAACATTTGAGAAAAATTAAGACAACTTATTTTTTCTTCTCTGGAAATACATTTGTTATATAAGTCAAGTTTCCTACTAGTTCATTTTCCTGGTAAAGAAAATGAAACAAAATTTAGCCATCCCAAGCAAATTTAGGAATACAAAACAATGACCAAACAGATTGGGTAACAAGTAACTTTAAGAACCCTCAGAAACATAAATTAGTACCATAAGCTGAATGGGAGTTAGTACAGTAGGTCTGCAATTTACAAGGCAAAAATGAAAGCAGGAACCCATAAAACAGCCGGGAAATATTTTTTCTACCGAACTTGTTCGTCAGATACTTGTTAGAAAACCGTTTTCCAGGTCATTAGCTTACATCCTACAGCCCAGCAATGGCATCCGGCACTTGTTAGAGAGTGTCCCCTGCCATTGCCTTGGGCATGTCAGAAATTGGGAGTCTGCAGTTATGCAGTTTGCCCAGGACTTTCCAGGGGTTTGCACGGGATGCAGGTTTGTGCTGCACCTCGAGAACCCCTTCAGTCCCAAACAAACCTGGATATTAGCCACCCGAGGACCAGGCTACACAGTGAGGGAACCTGCGCTGTCCAACACAGCACCACGAGCCCGATGGGGCTATCTGCAGTTAAATTAAGTACAATTAAAAATTAAGTTCCTCGGTCGCAGTAGCTACGTTACCACCGCTCAACAGCCACAAGTGGCTAGTGGCTACCGTATTAGAAAATGCAGATCTAGAATTCTTCCATTATCGTACAAGGACTATTGGACAACGCTGACGTTGACAGTTTCAAGTTAAAAGAAAAAAAAAGCTCGGAAGCCACTAGGCTCCACCACCCAAAATAATCAACAGATGTTATTACTCTTTCCAAATAGGATGAAGGAGGAAATTATGCTAAGAAACCACCAAGCAAAAACTTGCAAAGGCACCTGCCAGCAGGCTTTCTCAAGGAACTCACTCGTAATTCCCACGGCGGAGACCGTCCGGCTTCCTGCGGTGGGAAGTAATTCCTCAGACTTCTGGAACGCTGGGAACTCCCAAAGCGGTGGGCGACCGAGGGCCCAGATCCCCGAGATTCAATTGTCCGACGTGGTGGACGCCTGTAGTTACAGAGTGGGCGAGCCTCGGCTCGAGGGTCCACAGCCTGACGCCGCTCTCGGGCTCGCATCCTTTCAGTCAGGTGCTTGTAGCCGGCTGGGAGCGCGAACCGGCCTGTGTGTGCGCGCTTCCGCACGCGCGCCGGCCCGAGGGCCGCGAGAAGCTCTCGGCAGCCAATGGGGCGGGGCGCCGCGCGCCGAAGGCGGGGCCATGACGCGCGCGCCTCGTGACCCCGCTCGCGGCCTGCGCCGAGGAAGCCGGAAGCGGCGGCGGTCACCGGCACCGGCTGGGGGTGGAGAGGCGGCAGTGAGTGCCTTGGGGTTTGTGAACCCCGCAATGGGTCCGGACGCGACAGTCGCATGGCGGAGGTCGTTGCTTCTGCCGCGGCTGCTGCTGTGGTCGGGGCTGGCTCTGGGCGCTCTCGCCTTGGTCAGCAGCCCCCACAGGGTCCTTCACGACCTCCTGTCGGAGCAGCAGTTGCTGGAGGTGGAGGACTTGTCCCTGACCCTGCTGCAGGGCGGAAGACTGGGGCCGCTGTCACTACCCCCGGACCTGCCGGATCTGGATCCCGAGTGTCGGGAGCTGTTACTGGACTTCGCCAACAGCAGCGCAGAGCTGACCGGGTGTCTAGTGCGCAGCGCCCGGCCGGTGCGCCTCTGTCAGACCTGCTACCCCCTCTTCCAACAGGTCGCCAACAAGATGGACAACATCAGTCGAGCAGTGGGGGTGGGTAGAGGAGCACACCTGGGACCTCCAGCGTGGAGGGTTGGGAAAGGAGGATGTAATGATGGTTTACTCTGGGGGCCTCAGTTTCCCTATTTGTAAGGAAAAGGGATTGGACTGGGACTGTGCAGTTTGGGGCATCAGAAGAGTGGGTGGCTTTATAAGTCTTGGAGTTTGGAGTTTTGCCTCCATGGCTGCTGTTGGGCATCTCTTGATACATGTTTGCAGATAGGTATGGCTGTTTTTCTTGGGGGTCCTGTGCCCTTAACCCTATCTTTCGTTTCCCTCCTTTACTGTCTTCACCCCACTCTGACACAGCTTCTTCCCATCTCTATCTGGTGTTCCCAGGAAGGACCCTTTCCTGAAACTCCAAGTAGAGGGGGGAAACAATAGTGTGGTAGTGCTTAGGAGGCTTGAGCTTTGTAGCCAGATAATATCAGATCCACCACTTTATAGCAGCTTGGGCTTGGATTAATTATCTTACAGTCTTAGTTTACTCCTCTGCAAAATGAAGAGAAACAGCTGCCTGATGTGACTGTTACAAAGATTAAAAGAGATAACATGTGAGAGCTTATTTTAGTGATTAAGACAGTCTTTGGCTGGTCTGCCAGGAGTCCAGTTCCTATTAGCTGGCATATTCTGGGCAAGTTACTTACATCTCTATGCCTGTTTTCTTATCGATAAGATAAAAGGAGCTCTTAGAAAACTAGCATGTAGTAGTAGTTCTCAGTAAATGGGAGCTAAAATTTTAGGAAGTGGTATATCTGCCCTCCATTTTTGGTACTCTTAGCACTTTTCTGGTCATGTGGTAGGTCCTGTGAGGGGTTTAATAAAAAAGAGAAAGGGAGAGAATACATGTTCCTGCTAATAAGAAACTTAAAGGGTCAGAGCGGTAAAGGATAAGAGTGTCAGGGCTGGTAGGAGTCATGAGGTGTGGGCTGGATATGCCTTGTAAAGGAAAAACATGAAGAATGACATTGGGATCGTGGAGAGGGAAAGTTCCTCTTGTATTGAGAGGACAAGTAGTCTCACGAAAATGTGATTGGAATTATTTCATAAATCATAGTTGATCTGACAAAATACGAACTTATATAGAGTTGCATCCTGCTTTAAGTCAACCTGATATTACTTAACAAATCTTTTTTTTACATAAATAGGAAATTTATTTGCATTAAATAAATTATGTGGGCAATCTTTCGGTAAAGAGCTAGTTTTCAAGTTTGGAAAAAACAAGTAAAACCAATGAATCACTGAAGTAGCAATTAGTAAAAGTTCATTGTGCACACACCAAAAAGACAGTTTGCAAACTGGGAGCACTCAAACCAAAAGGTGGAATGAGGCTCAGAGATGCGTTGTTATAAAGCAATGTACATAGTATGCAAGAGTGACTGCACTAATTCTTCACAGGTTTGGTTTCAATATAGGAATTTTCTTTTTACTTTTCATAAGAATTTCCTTAAAGAGAATTGGTTAGTAATTACCTCATATCAATTTTGGGGAACAGTATAAGTCTGGTTTATGATTTTCAAAGAGATAAGCAAGAAGGGGCACAGGTCATGTTAGCCTCACTTGTCTTGCAAAGTAAGCTAAATTAAGCTTTTGTTTGTATGACTAAACTGGTTTTGTCTGATCAGGGAATGTTTAAGTCTGGTCTCCATTTGTATTTGATTTTAACATGGTTTAAATAAATTTAGCTTACCTGCAATATTTTTCAGGCATACTTCTATTAGGTATAGCACGGTAGATGTATATCCCTATCCATCTATCTTTCTATGATTTAAAAATAAAGTACCCAAGACTTGTCCCTGTCACTATAGGAAGGTATAATATGACATCATATTCTATTTTGAGCAATTAGGTGAGTTGTTTTATGGCCAAGATAATGAATCATGATGCAAAGTTTGGATCTTTTGAGGGAGCATATGCTTTCCTCATTTGTATAGATACTGTGGAATTAAGAAGCGGTTAAAAAATAACCCCCAAACTCTAGTGGTACAGTATTATGGTCATCACCCAATCTGTGCTTGAATTTCCACATGAATTCCTCATTGCCCAAGAGAGGCTTGGTGGGGGGTGGGGGTGGGGCAGAAACTTCCTTCCTCTTATTTGTGCCCGTCATATTCTACCAGTGATCTGGGCACCAGGCTCACTTCACCTTTGTGTGAAAGGAAGAGAGTAAAGAGTTTAAAAAAAAAAAGGCAGAAAAACCCTTTACTCAATCTGGATTTCCTCTCCAATTCATCCTAGACCTTGATCTCTTTCCTTTCCTTTCCTCAGTAGAGGTGGATGTGCTTTGTTGCTCAAAATCATAATTTCTATGGTTCTGAGGTACTTCATGGATTTAATAGGCTTTCTTGGATTGGTTTGGGAATTGAATCATCGTGTGTAATAATGAACTTACGGGAAAAAAACTGTTCTGAGTTTCTTAGAAGTGAACTTGGAATCCGTTGTTCTTTGTGTGTGTGTGGGGGGGGTTATTTATAGGGAGTAATGTATTTGACTCACATAGGCTCAATCTTTCCTTTAAGTCAGTTTAATCAGCAAGCACATGCTATTCTTAAATATTGGGCTGGTAAAACGATACAGAAGGAAAAGGAGGATAAGGCCCAGCGTTCAAACTATCAGCATAGTTGGGGAAATAAACCTATTTTGAGAAAGAGAAAAAGAAAAAAGGAAAAAATCATCAATGTGAATGTTATATTTTGTACAATAGCAATTTACAGCAAAAGGGTTAAGGGAGATGTTGAATTAAAGAAGGGGACAGAGCAAGGTGGGGTTAATCAAAGAAAACCTATAAGCTGAATTTTGAATAAGATATCCTTTATCATCTCTTCGGGGTGAATCCATGTCCATGGATTGATTGAGAGAGGAGGGAAGTGTAACAAGGAGAAAAAGAATCAAAGGTAGAAATTTGCAAACTATTTCTCTGGTACAGCAAGCTAATTCATTTAATTTAACAGAATTGTCTGATGAGAATTGTATTTTCTTGTCACTTCCTCTTGGAATTACTGAGACAAGGACCACATATAGTTTTATTACCTGAAGGTAAAGAATACAGTGATTTGTGAAACTTGAATGGTACAACTGACTGATTTCTTCTTCCTTTGAGTCATACTTTCTTCTTTTAATATAAACCGATAGTGGTTTCACTGAGCTGTTCAGCATCCACAGAGAAGTTGCCAGGATGCTTTGACTCCCAAACTCTGAATTGCTTAGCTCTATCTCATTCTACTTGGTTTGTTTAAAATTTATATAAATAGGTATAGATATACAAAGATATGTATATATATTTATGTAGGTGCTAGTGATTAGAGGTGTGTACCTGGAACTGTTCAACATACTTATTAACTATAGACTGATAAATAAAGTCTTAGGAATATAGGGAGAAACTCAGAACATAGAATAACATAATAATCTGTCTTTCATTAGTGATCAGAAAATAATGCTTCTTATGCATTCATTCAAGAAAATTATTGAGTACCTAGTATGTGCAGGCTAGTAGTAGTTACTAGGGATATAGCTGTGAATAAGCAGAGCTTGTCGTCTGGTAGGGAAAACAGATATTAAGCATATAATAATACAAGTAATTATTTAATTCAGGTGTGATAAGTGTTGCACAGTAAAAAAACCCCAGATGCTACCAAAGCATATAAGGGAGCTGATCTTGACTAGGGCTGGTGGTAGGTTGAGTGGTCAGTGGTTAAAGCTGATATTTAAAATCTGAGCGGGTGTGGGGCAGAGGTGAGAAGGTATATATGTAAAAAGTAGCAGGTGTGAAGACTCTGAGTCTGGTGTGTTTGAGCACTAGAAGGAACTCAAAGTACTATGAGCCAGGAGTAGACTAGTGATCTGAGCCTGAAGAAGTAGGCAGGTACCCGGTCATGTGGGCCTTATTAGGTATGTTAAGGGTTTTAGACTTTCATGTTGAAGCAGTGAGATGTTATTGACAGGTTTAATTCTGTAGAATGATGTGATCAGATTTGTACTTTAAACAATCATTCTGGTTACGTGAGAGAAAGTGGAGGGAACAGGGGATGGGGAGGGTAGGGGAAGAATACGTGTGCAAGATGAATTAAGAGACTATTGCAGTGTTGTAAGAAATGGTGGCTAGGCTACATGGGGACCATTGTGATGGAGGGAAATGGATAGATTTCAGAGATATGTAGGAGGTAGAGTTGACAAGACTTGGTAGTTAGCCTCTGGGGAGGTTCTTGAAGTTCCAGTGTTTATGGCATTATATTTTCTGTATCCTCAAAACTCCAGGATTCTTAGAGTGCCTGGTAAGTAAGTAGTAGGAGTTAAATAACTTTGAAAGAATGAAGGGTCACACGACTTAATTCCTTGCTTGGGGCAAAAGGGAAAAGAAATCGATAAGGATAAAATAATTTAGGAACTTGGATTTACTTTTTTGCATAGTGTGCATTTCATTATTAAAATGATCTGTGGACAGCATATTCTATGTGGGTATAAACTATTTGGGTACAAATTTATGTGTCCCATTTTTTTTTGTGATTTATAAGGTTTTGAACTAAAAATTTCCCAGAAGATGAAACTTAAATATTTTGTAATCATTTACTCACCAGATTAAAGAAATTATGTAAATAGTATATGTTCATTGTAGAAAAATTTAGACAGTGTGAAAGAGGCAAAAATGAAAATGAAAATCACCATATTTCTGTTATTCAGAGATAACCAGTGCTACATTTTGATGAAAGCTTTCCAGAATTTTTTCCTATGTATAAAAAGTAAGAAATATGATGCACGCGGTTTGGGCCTAAGTGGTTGAGATTGTTCTATAGAAGCAAGTATTTATTTAAGAAGCAAAGATTTTCTTCCCTTGCCAATGAACCTGGTATCAATAAATATTTAGCTGCTTTTGTTTTATTACAGTTGTTATTAATGACATTATTATTTGATTATATCAGTCAAAATGTTAAATGCTTTTAATAAATATTTTAGTTATTTTTATAAGGGTTTTTTTTTCCTAAAGCTTTTGTTCGGGAAGTCTAAAAATACTCAGATTGTATTTTTCTATCTTTTTGTTACAGAATACATCAGAGAGTCATAGTTGTGCCAAAAGTCTCTTAATGGCAGATAGAATGCAGATAGTTGTGATTCTGTCTGAGTTTTTTAATTCCACATGGCAGAAGGCAAATTGTGCAAGTAAGTAATTCTTTCATTTTCATGTTGCAGTTGTGATTTTAAGATCTTTGAAGCTAGATAATACTTTTTATTACTAAGTTTAAAGAACTACGATTAGCATCGTGGTTTATTAGTGGGAATTACTTGGGCAAATATTGAAAGGCAGAAAAGTGTCGCAGTTGACAGGATGAATTTTGCAGTCAGACAGATCTGGCCTTGATTCTGAGCTCTGGCACTTCCTAACCCTGACTCACTTGCAGTCAGACCTTGGGCTTGTAACTTCACCTCTTGGACCTTCAGTCTCCTCATCTGATTTGGGGATGAATTGGGGATAATAATGGAACCTATCTTATAAAATTGTTTTTAGGATTAAATGAAAAAAATTGTGTAAAGAACTTAGCTGAGTAGCTGGCACATAATGTTGAAGAAATGTTAACTGTTTAATATAATAATAATTATGTTTATAATCTGTCAAATGGTGGTAAGGGGAGATGATAACATCTGTTCTACCAGTTTCGCAAGTTTATATGTATTTGTATAACACAATGAGATCTATTTTCAGGCACTCTTTGGAAAAATTAAAACTATTTCAGTTTGTGTTTTGAATACCAGCTGTGTACTAGGCAGTTCTTACTTTCCGTGCCTTATAATTTAGTGAGGGAGAAAGCTGTTTATAGGATAATCTAAGGCAGACAAATAAATGCTTTAATAAAGTTATAGAATTGTTGGGGGAAGTAGAAAATAAGTTGGGGAGAATTTGAAATGACTTCCTGGTGGAGGTAGCTTTTGATCCTATACCTTTATGGCTAGGCGTGATTTCAGTAAGTAGAGATGAGAGGAAGGACACTGCAGAGAACTAGTCATCATGGACAGAGACACAGAGGTGTAAAAGAGTAGTAGGTGTTCCAGGGTCTGGAAGCACAGTGGGAGGTAAAATTGGAAAAGGAAAATAGGACCTTGACTGATACAGTAGTTTATCATAAGCATTTTATTAAGAAATGGTTGTATATTACAGTATTTTGGACATTTACAATACACATGGAATATTAAAGGCAGTAAGAAGTACTACAGGTTAAAAAAATCTTTTTTAACATTTAACTTAGCACTTTCCAAGCTTTTTATTTTTTTATGTATTTCATTAAAAAATTATTGAAGTATAGTTGACCTACAGTGTTATATTAGTTTCAGGGGTGCAACTTAGTGATTTGACAATTCTATACAATACTCAGTGCTCACCGCAGTAGCTACAGTCACCATCTGTAGCTTTTTTTTTCTTTTTTTTTTTTTAACCACAAGGACCTTTTATTTTTTCTTTTTATGGAATCCCATTGGAAGAGGAAGAGAGAGACCAGTGAGGAAGTTATTACAAAATAGTTTAGGCAAGAAGCAAAGAAAACATAAAGTAGGGCATGGGCAGGAGAAATCCGCAGGATTAAAAAATCTGTGTACCTGTCAGTCATTAATGAATTTAACTTTTCTAAGGATTTGTCTTTTTGTTTAGTTCATATGAGAAAAACTAAATGGTAAAAAGACCCCTGCTAAGTTTCTTTTCCTTGTAGTACATCATGGTATATTGAATATTGACTCTTAATTTTGTCTCTATTCAGATTGTCTGGTAATTTGAACAGAGGCTTGGCTGACAGTTACTTTTTTTTTTTTAAGAGCAAAAGCTTTACTTTTCTGGTGTAGAAGTTTCTAGTATAAATATGATTGAACAGTTTGCTTACCCTATATAGGAGAGCTATTTTTAAGTATTCTTAAGCCCTTAAATCCATTGATATAGGAAAAATATATTAATTATAATTAATTTAAAATTAATTAGAATAAATGGGATATATATTGGGGTTCACTTCTTTTGACTGGTGTGACTTAATTTTTTATACTTGAGAGGTAAAGCATCTTTTTTTTAATTAAAGATTTTATTTATTTATTTGACACAGAGAGAGTGATAGAGAGAAAGAGAGCACAAGCAGGGGGAGCAGCAGAGGGAGAGGGAGAAGCAGACTCCCTGCTGAGCAGGGAGCCCGAAGCGGGACCCCTGGACCATGACCCGAGCTGAAGGCAGACGCTTAACGACTGAGCCACCCAGGCGCCCCAAAGCATCTTTTCTTTAAAAGATGTTTTGTGACAAAGACTTCACTAATTCAAAGTAGCTTTTTTTTCAGTTAGTTAAAAAAAGAAAGAAAACATTTTGCTGCATATTTAGTTAATATGGTAGTTATAAAACTCTTTAGAATAAATTCTTAGGATAACTTTGCTTTTCTGTGAGCCATCCTATCTTGAAAATATTCCTTGATTGAACTTCTTTTGAAGAACAAATGAAATACTTACTTCCTAATTAAAATTAATTTGGTCACCTGACATGTGGTCAGGTGAAAGAAGCAGGGTGTATTTATGCTATATACATGCTTGATATTATGGAAAGCTTAATCTTTTACTAAAAATATAAATGTAAAATATTCTCTTTTTCTAAAGAACAATTAATACTACATAAAATTAAAACTAGATAATGTGAAAAAAAATTTTTAATAGAGTTGCACATTTTCTAGGAAAATGTAAATGCTCAGCAGTGAGCATTAGCAGTGAGCATAGTGCAACTTAGTGATTTGACAATTCTATACAATACTCAGTGCTCACCACAGTAGCTACAGTCACCATCTGTAGCTTTTTTTTTCTTTTTTTTTTTACCACAAGCAACCAGATCTATTAAACACTAATTTCATGGGATCTTTACTCTCAGTCTCTCTCTTTTTTTTTTTTTTTTAAGATTTATTTATTTATTTGAGGTGGGCAGGGGCAAAGGGAGAGGGAGAGAGAATCTTAATTCTCTCTGTGCTGAGTACAGAGCCAGACTCGGGGCTTGATCTCAGGACCATGAGATTACAATCTGAGCAGAAACCAAGAGCTGGATGCTTAACCAACGGAGCCACCCAGGCGCCCCCACTCTTTTATTTTCTTAATGAATGATAATAAAGGTTTCCACTTACTTGTGCACTTAAAAAGAAAATCTATTTCCTACCTATTCATTCATTGTTCTTTTAAATCATTGACCTTTAGAAATATGTAGAAGAATACCGGGATGTTTACTCCTTCAATAAATGGAAGACAACAGTCATGTTACAATTTTAAAGGAATTGTGCCTGGTCAGAAGTTTGCTTGGATGTTGTAATTTTGTACTGTAGGAAACTAGTAAATACTATTCTAAAATTGACTGTAGGAGACCAGAATATGCTACCCTAAAATATGCCTCTTTGGTATGAGGATAATTTTGAGCTGATTATTTTGATAAACAGCAGGCACAGGAGAAGCTCTGAACACAGAGTAGAAGTAACCATTTTATAAGGAAAATTTGTATTTATAAAGGAAATCTCCATTTGTAAGAGTATTTCCTTCTCTGTACCAAGAAACGGATGACTCTAAATCACAGGTGAATCTTAAAAATGGAAAAAGCAGGGACATACATCTACATAACAAATTCATTTACAATGCTTCTCCTGGTCACTTCTTCATAACCAGCCTCCCTCATACTCTTCTTTCTTTGTTTTTAGCTGAAGGTGGTATTTAAGCCTGAATTCTTAGCCATCTCTTTGAGTTACTCATTTTTCCTGTGTGTCTGCCATGTATATATGAGAGATACAAGTTAAACTATTGTTTGTCTTTCTCCTTTTATCTCTTTTTTGTTATAGGAGCCCCAGCTGAGAACTTAGAAAGATAGAGGGAAAATTATTTTTCCTCTACAGTATATACATGAAAATCACAATACAGATTTTCAAAAAATTTTCTGGATTATTTGCCTTTTTATTTAAATACAAAGAAAAACAGTTTTCTCAGAATTTTTAATGAAATTATTAAACTCAAGCCACTAACCCATTTGTCTCCATTACCTTTTTGTGATGATCTAGTTATTAAATTTGCAAATGCACCCTGATGGTTGAGGCCAGCAATAAGGATCTTTAATGGTGAATAATATGGAATCCATTCATTCTAGCACCTAAAAGATAAAATGGGAAGGGAAAAAATGCAAAGTACAGTAGTACAAAGTATCAGTAGTACAAAAACTACTGATACGTTTAAAAAAATTTTTTTTTTTTTTTAAGATTTTATTTATTTTGACAGAGAGAGACACAGCGAGAGAGGGAACACAAGCAGGGGGAGTGGGAGAGGGAGAACAGGCTTCCCGCTGAGTGGGGAAGCCAGATGCGGGGCTCGATCCCAGGATCCTGGGATCATGACCTGAGCTGAAGGCAGATGCTTAACAATTGAGCCACTCAGGTGCCCCTTAAAAAATTGTTTTTAATGGAGAGTTAAACCAATATGTGATCCATTTTGTAAGAATGTATCTTTTGATAAAAAATGACTATTTTTTTCATCCTCTCTGCTAGCAAATGCAGAACTGTAATTATATTGGTAAAAATCTTTTTAAGTGAATTTAAGAGGCTATTTTTTAAAAAAGACTATTACTTAAAATATAAAAATACAAAAAAAAAATTAAAAAGATTATTAAAGGGGCACCTGGGTGGTTCAGTTGGTTGAATGCCCGACTCTTGGTATTAGCTCAGGTCATGGTCTCAGGGTTGTAAGATTGAGACCAGTGTTGTACTGCATACTCAGTGTGGAGTCTTCTTGTCCCTCTCTGTCCCCATCTGCCCCTTCCCTCTCTCTCTCTCTCTCTCTCTTTCTTTCTCTAAAATAAATAAATAAATAAATCTTAAAAAAGATTATTAAAAATGTAAAAATATAAAAGCTAAAATATTGTTTAAAAGAATATTATTAAAATGAATGCACTGCCAAAAACCACCTTTCCTTTCTACTTGATCTAGCTGTGGGTTGACACCTTGTCTCTGCAGTTTTTAGTTGATGAAAGGAAGGCTAGAAACCCAATAAAAAAGAGAGTGTCATCCATGTACCACTCCCATCTCTTTTATCTTTAGAATTCCTATGTCTTTGAATGATATTAGTCTTAGTAGGAAAGAAGGTTCTGGAAATTGATGGAGGCTTAAAAGAAATGTTAACAGCTCAGATTTTCCAATTCACATTACAAATAACATGGAAACTAGTTCTTGTGGAGACTGCTAAGTAGTAAATATATCAATATTTCTCCTGCACAGAATTTTAAAGCTATTATCAAAAGTGTATTGTTGACACAGGGATAGCCTTATTATTGACACGCTTCTAAGTTATCCTTTGCATCTGACAGTTGAATAATTAGCAGGCTCACAAGCTTTGATGAGACCATGGATTGTTTTATGGTAAAATGTTTTGGTTCTCTGTTTTCTCTTACTATAATAGACATAAGTTTAAGGTGTACAGTGTATTGATTTGATCTATTTTGTAAAATGATTATCACCATGGTGTGAGGTGTAATGTGTCACATAATTACCATTTCTTTTTTGTGGTGAGAATGTTTAAGATTTACTCTCAGCAACTTTCAAATATATAAGTATATAAGACAGTAAGTATTGCTAACTATAATTACCATGTTGTACATTAGATTCCTAGGACTTATCTTAAAACTGGAGGTTTGTATCCTTTGACCAACATCTCCCCATTTCCTCCAGCCCCTGGCAATCACCATTCTTCTCTTTCTATGAATTCAGCTCATAGTTGACTGTATATGCTGGGGTTTATTCCTGGACTCTGGATTCTATTCCATTTGTCTCCTTTCCTGTGATAAGAGTCAGTCTTACCGGGGCGCCTGGGTGGCTCAGTCATTAAGTATCTGCCTTCGGCTCAGGTCATGATCCCAGGGTCCTGGGATCAAGCCCCACATCGAGCCCCACATTGGGCTCCCTGCTCAGCTGGGAGCCTGCTTCTCCCTCTCCCACTCCCCCTGCTTGTGTTCCCTTTCTAGCTGTCTCTCTCTGTCAAAAAAATAAATAAAATCTTAAAAAAAAAAAAAAAGTTAATCTTACCTAGTTGATGAAACTCCCAGGGAAGGGATTTATGATGATTGAGTTTCTTTTGGAACATCTGTCTTTAGGTAGATAAGGGCAATTCACAGAAAGCTATCTGTGTTTGCTATTTTTCAAGTGACTTTAGCTCAAAATAATCCTTAAGGCAAAGAGGCATATTTTAGGAAAGACATATTCTATCACCCTTCACTTACTGTGTCTTAATTCTTTAAAAGTCAATATTAAGGAACGCCTGAGTGGCTCAGTCGGTTAAACCAGCTCAGGTCCTGATTCTGGAGTCTGGGGATCGAGCCCACACTGGACTCTCCCCTCGGCAGGGAGTCTGCTTCTCCCTCTGCCCTTCCCCCTGCTGGTGCTCTCTCTCTCACTCTCTCTCACTCACTCTCACTCTCTCTCACTCACTCTCTCTCTCCAAATAAATGAAAACTTAAAAAAAAAAGTCAATAATAAAACTTCATGGTTAACCAAAAGTTCAGTTAAGCAGAACCCCTATTTCTCATTTTATCTATGTGGTAATTTACTAAGCATTAGACTCACTTATTTGTATCTTATGATTTAAAGAAGTCTTTGTTTTCGTACTCATTAAACTTAATTATATTCTTCAGGTACAAAGTTCTCACAGTTTATACTATATTTTCTGAAGCTTGCCCTATTTTTCAGAAATTGGTGATTGTCTCTGTTGTTTTCTATAAAACTAATTTTGTAAAACAGCAGAGATCTTTATACAAACTCCTAATGGATGCCAAATACTTTATCTAAAGATGCTAATAATTTCTGTCATGGTATCAACTTGAATCCTCCACACCTTTAAGAATGCTTCTTGAGCTGATGCTTGAGCCCTCACTGAGAAAGAAGATATGCTAATCTGTCCTTGATGAGGCTGCATTGATTATCTGAGATGTGGAAAATTCATAATAACCACTTCACTTAGTGCTTATAGGAAGCTTTATTATTACTAATATTCCTTAACTTACTAATTTCTAAAATATATAGCTTCTCACTGCTTATAACATTATGCTCCCAATTCCTACAAAAGCATAAAAGAGGAATTTTAGTGGACTTCCTTTATTTTAAATCAGAAAGTCAGGGCTCTTTAATAATGAAGACATTTTAAATCGTATTGTATAAATGAACTCCTTTGTGCTTTATAATACCACTCTCTAATGATCATTGAAAAAATTTGATGGTACTGCATTAATGTGGTACTTAACAAGGTGACCAGTCTATATTAGCATTTAGTTTAATTTTCAAGTTATTTTAAATGAAAAGGAATGGTTGTCAGTAAAATAGAAGAGATTAAATTCTTTTGTTCAGAGGAAGCTTCCTTTATAAATTATTTTTTTATTTGTTTTTATTTTCCATAATTATCCTATAAATTACTTCTTTATAAAGAAATTATTTCAGTTACATACTGTAGAGAAGAAATTGCCACTGTTCTCTCACATTCATGTGCTTTATACTGCTGCTGTAGGCAGTCCGGGGACCCCCACACACCCAGCTATCCCTATACTGTGTGTCAGTTGCCGTGACATGGCTCATTAACATAGATGTGCAATTGCTATGGATGAAATTGTATTCCCACTACTCCCTGCAAAATGTCAACTACAAAAACAGAAAACCTGGTTAATCTTTTAGGCCAGTATACTAATACTCTGCATATTTTCCTGCTTCTGCTGGTTCCCAGTGGCTAATATGCCAGGGGCACCTGGGTGGCTCAGTCGGTTAAGCAGCCAACTCTTGATTTTGGCTCAGGTCATGATCTCAGGGTTGTGAGATTGGCCCTGAGTCCAGCATGGAGTCTACCTGAGACTCTCTCTCGCTCTCCCTCCCTCCTTCTGCCTCCCCACCTCCCACCCCCACGCTCTCTCTCAAATAAATAAATCTTTTAAAAAAATAATAGTCTATATGCCAAAGAGGCATATTTTGAGGGGGCTATATTCTAGTACCTTTCACTACCTATTTGATCTATCTCTTATCCATTGAATTCTTTCTGTTTGCATTGCTACCTTTCTCCTTGATAATTGCAATAGCTTCTTATCCTGTCTCCACTCCCAGTTGAGAGAGATCATAGTAGATGTCCCTGAGTGGGTATAATATACAGCCGCCAGTTGAAATTAAGGACAAGAAGGGCACCTGGGTGGCTCAGATGGTTAAGCGTCTGCCTTCGGCTCAGGTCATGATCCCGGGGTCCTGGGATCGAGTCCCACATCGGGCTCCCTGCTCCTTGGGAGCCTGCTTCTCCCTCTGCCTCTCTCTCTCTGTCTCTCATGAATAAATAAATAAAATCTTTAAAAAAAAAAAAAAGAAATTAAGGACAAGAGTAGGGTGGACTAGGTACTAGAGAATAGAAAATATTTGGAATGTTCCTTGTGGAATAATTGGTAGGGTGTCTACAAGGATTGTTTTGTGGCCCTGAGATTAGCATTGGAATTGAGTCCCTTAATTATAACCTTAGAATTTTCTATAATAATGTGCCACAAACAGAATTGGGAGTAGAGAAAGTAACCGGAGGTTGTCCAGGATTAGAGATGTTTTTGAGTATGTGGAATGTAAGGAGGGCAAGGACTCTGAAAGAGTGAGATTGAAATGGCTGACCCCAAGTTTCAGGATATGAAGCCAGGCACTTGCACCTATATCCTAGATGCGTAGAAACCAAGAAGAATGAACTTGAGCTAATGTTAAGCAAGAGTATCAAGTTGCAGAGGAGTATCATTTATTTTAGATTTTAAAAAACATGTAAAATAATTCTTTTTATTTCCAGACTTTACTTAAAGCCCCTCTATCAGTATTTTAGGCAAAATTCTTACCAGCTTGTTTCTTGGTCCCACAACTCAATAGATTTGAAAGAGCAAATTGAAAAAGCTGACCCCGTTAGGTGCAGTAGAAGTGAAGGTGGAAGCGACACAGAACTACTAAATTTGATACAAAAAAGGATCAAAAAGCATATGAATTTAGGTTAAATTAATGTAAGATAAACAGTCTGATGCATAAACAGCACTAAGAGTACCCTTATTAAGTCAGCATTTGGTAGCTGAAGTTCATGATTAAGACTTCGCAGCATATCAAAAATCAATTTAAATCTTATTTGGTGTATTTTCATAAAGAGAGGAGAGTGATTATTTTAAGGTTTTTGTGAAAATGGTTATGATGTAAAAAAATATCTTTTAGGAACTAGAAGGGGTAAGCATGTATTTGGAAAATTCTCTTATGTGGAACACATAATGCTTGTTTGAATAAAGAAATACTATAGTTTGAAACAGAAGATGATTGCTTGAGAAATAAATGACAGTTTATAATTGTTGCTGGAGATACATTAACATACGTTTCTGTTTTTTTGACAGATTGTTTAACGAACAAAAGTGAAGAATTATCAAATAACACACAATACTTCCTCAGTCTGTTTAATCAAACCTTGACCTGCTTTGAGCATAACCTCCAGGTATTTTTTTATGATACTTGAAATTAAAATGCTGCCTTGTACAAAAGCATAATAGATAATTCAACAAATTTTTTTTAGCATTAATTGTTGATATTTATCTGTACACACAATGTAGGAGAGTAAGTAGACCTGGATTTCTGCTAAGTTCTTAATATTACTAGCCTTTAGGAAAATCATCAAAACTTTAGTTGTCTTATTTGTAAGGTGGGAACAGTAAAATCTATCCTGCCTACCTTCAAGTATTTCATAGTGAGGATCCGATGAGATATTGAGGATGAACACAGTAATTTGGGTGTATGATTGTTTACTTAAAACACAATGTTCTTCTATCTGACCGTAATTTATCTTGACTTTGCTTATGCAATAAGGTATTATGTATGCAGTATATGATTCTGTCTACAGGCAGCTTATTCTTTGCCTCAATATTTGTTTAACTATATTTTACCTACTTTATTACTATTATTTTTTTAAAGACTTTATTTATTTATTTGACAGAGCGACAGCAAGAGCAGGAACACAAGCAGGGGAGTGGGAGAGGGAGAAGCAGGCTTCCCGTGGAGTGGGGAGCCCGATGTGGGGCTTGATCCCAGGACCCTGGGATCATGACCTGAGTCGAAGGCAGACGCTTAACAACTGAGCCACCCAGGCGCCCCTATTTTACTTACTTTAAAAGGCACTGTTTAGTAAGGTAACTGAATTACTGTGTAAAAGGTAGCCTTTAAGAAACCTACCCTTGGGGTGTCTGACTGGGTCTGTAGAGCATGTGACTCTTAATCTCAGGGATGTGAATTCAAGCCCCATGTGGGATGTAGAGATTACTTAAAAAATAAAATCTTAAAAAAAAAAAAAAAAGAAACCTATTCTTTTTGGTTTTTGTTCTCTCCACCTCTGACCCTTGAATATTGGTATTAGAACTTTTCTGGTGGTGTGGTGAGGGGTGAGATTGGAACTCTGATAAAATCCTAGATTTAAAACCTGCTTAACAAGTAAGTAATCCCCACAAATAGATGTAAACATGTTTAGTATAAGAATGTATGATTTCGTCTTTAATCAATGTGATGACACAGAATTATGAATTTCCCTGAGAATAATAAGAATTATTAGATAAGCAATTCCCAAGAAATGTTCTGCAAGGTGTAAATACATGGCCCATAAGAAAAGGTTTAGTGTTCTGATAAGGTTGGGAAATGCTTTACTACAGGACTTTAGAATTTTAGTGGACTAATGTATGTTGTAAAACTCCAAATGGTAATTTTTGCATACAAGTCTATTTGACCAGTTACTCTTTGGTGTAAGTGTTCTGATGAATGTTTTAGGGAAATTAACATTTTTCCTGGGATGTTAATTGCAAATATTTTTTCCTAGTTGTTTATTTTTTTTATTGTGCTTTTCTTTTTGTTATGAGGAAAATTTTAATTTTTATATTATCAGATTTATCAAAAACATTTTAACAGCTTGCAGACTTGGTGTCACATTAGAAGGTTTTTCCCACTTTGCAATTATTTTGAAAATTTCTCCTGTGATTTCTTTTAGTAATTTTATGATCTCATTTTCTGCATTTAAACATCTTTTCTCTATTTATTTTGGTGTAAGATGAGAGGCATAGCTCCAACCCTTTCTTCCTGATGAAATGAATTGTAGAAGCAAGTAAAAAAAAACATTCAATCGTTTTAAGATTTTATTACAGTTGCATTACATTTTAGATTCATCATTTGGAAATAATTGATGTGTTTATGATACTGAGCTTTCCTGTCTAGGAATATGGTATATTCTCTTTTTACTGTGGTAAAATAGAATATGAAATTTACCATGTTACCATTTTAAGCGTACAATTCAGTGACATTAAGTACATTTGCATTGTTGTGCAACTATCGCCACCATTCATCTCCAGAAAATTTTCAGACTCAAGCTCTGTATCCATTAAGCAATGATTTCCCATGTCCTCCTCCTCTAGCCCCCAGTAACCACCATTATTCTCTATTTTTTTAATGTCCTCTAGCACAGTCTTACCGATTTATTTAAATTTTGTATAGGTTTTATACATTTCCGACGTTTATTCCAAGGTATTGTATCGCTTTTGGTGCCATTGTGAATGACATCTTTTCTTCCCCCACTACAGATTTTCACTGGTTACTTTCTTTTAAAATGTTTTATTTTGGAATAATTTTAGATTTACAGAAAAGTTGTATAGGTAATGCAGAATTGCTGTATATCGCTGACCTAGTTTTCCCAGATGTTAGCCTATGTTACCATGGTATATTTGTCAAACCTAAGAAATCAACATTGGTAACTGTTAACTAAATGCCAGACTTTATTCTGATTTTACCACTTTTTCCACTAATGTCCTTTTTCTGTTTAAGAATCCATTCCAGGATAACAAGTAACTGGTCACACCTTAAAATTTCTATCATATATGTAGCTACATTCCCTTTCTTATTCCAAATGCTATTTTTTGGGGGGGTTCTTTCTTCCCTTGAGTTTTCTTTAGGCTTGTTAAATGTACTTTCATTTTATTGATCTTTCCAAAAACCTGTGTTTGGTTTTATTTATTTATTTATTTATTAGTTCCTGGGTTTTTTTTTCTTAATGTGTTTGTTTATTCTTTTGCATTTATTAATTCCTCCTATAATCTTTTGATTAATTTTGTCTTTTTTCTAGTTCTTTCAATTGAAGGTTAATTTATTTCCAGCTTTTCTTGTTCAACAATAAAATAATTTTCAGATTGTAAAGTTTATCACTTTGGCCTTTCCAATAATAGATTCTGATAAAAAAGGATTACATTGAGTTTATTTCTAAATTTCCAATTTTAATTTGGTTTGTTCTTTGACTTAAGAGTTCTTTGGAAGATTATTTTTTAATAGGAGTGACATGATTTCTTTTGTTTATTTTTATTAGTACATCTCAAGTTTTATTGAAATTGTGACCAGTAAATGTAGCCTGTCTACATTTTGGAATTTACTGAGATATCTCTGTGATGTAATAATTATTAAAAATGTTTATTTTTTTAAAAGGTTTATTTATTTTAGAGAGCACAAGCAGAAGGGGCAGAGGGAGAGGGAGAGAGAATCTCAAGCCGACTCTGCACTGAGGGTGGAGCCTGACGTGGGGCTTGATCCCAGTACCCTGAGATCATGATCTGAGCCGAGACCAAGGGTCGGACGCTTAACCAGCTGAGCTACCCAGGCTCCCCTGAAGGTTTCATTATATAGGCATGATTGGTTAACTGGTGATTAACTCCGTCTCCAGCTCCTCTTCCCTCCTTAGAGGTCAGAGGTGGGGCTGAAAGTTCCAACCCCCTAATCATGCTTTGGTCTTTCTTGTGACCAGCCTTCATTCTGAAGCTGTATAGGGACACCCAGCCACCAGCCATCTCATTAGCATACAGAGGCACTCTTTTTACTCTGGATATTCCAAAGGCTTTAGGAGCTATGTGCCAGAAGCCAGGGACAAAGACCAAATATCTGTTTCCCATTATACCACACTTAGCCTCCTGCGGTCTGTGACCATTTTTCAGTCTTTCCCTGTTTCTCATGACTGATAATTTTGAGGAATACTAGTCAAATATTTTATAGAATGTCCCTCAATTTGGGTTTGTCTAATGTTTCTCTCATGGTTACACTCGGACCGTGGGTTTTGGGGAAGAACACTAGAGAAGTGAAGTACCTTTCTCATCACATCCTGTCAGAGATACACGCTATCAACATGGTTTATCCCTGATGGTGTTATCCTGATCACCTGGAGAGGGTAGTGCTTGCCAGGTCTCTTTAATGGAAAGTTACCTTTTTCTTCCTCTTTGCATATTCTATTCTTTGGAACCAAGTTACTAAGTATCAGGAATGGGGGTGGGGAAATTAAGCTTTAAGTCCTGGAGGGGTGAGCATTTACTTAAATTATTTAGAAATCTTTCTGTAAGGAAGATTTGCCACTTCTTCCACATTTATTTATTTATATCAATATGGGCTCATGGACATTTATTTCATACCTTGGGCTGTAATTAATTTTTAAAAGTTCTCTCCTGGGGTGCCTGGGTGGCTCAGTAGGTTAAGCGTCTGCCTTCGGCTCAGGTCATGGTCCCAGCGTCCTGGGATCAAGCCCCGCATGGGGCTCCCTGCTCAGTGGAGAGTGTGCTTCTCCCTCTCCCGCTGCTGCTCCCCCTGCTTGTGCTCGCTCTCTCTGTGTGTCAACTAAATAAATAAAATCTTAAAATAAAAGTTCTCTCCTATTTGCTGAATGAATTCTTTTTCATTAGGACATTTACTCTGCTGTCTCTTAATCTGTTTTCCCTTTGAATCATTTTACTTGCTTGTTTTTTTTTCTTGTTTATTTTGTTTTCTTTTTATGTCCGTCGTTAGCCTCATCTTTATTTATTTATTTATTTATTTATTTTTAAGGATTTTATTTGAGAAAGTGAGAGCAAGAGAGAGCATGAATGGGGAGAGAGGCAGAGGGAGAGGGAGAAGCAGACTCCCCACCAAGCAGGGAGCCCAATGTGGGGCTCCATCCCAGGACCCTGAGGTCATGACCTGAGCTGAAGGCAGATGCTTAACTGACTGAGCCACCCAGGCGCCCCTCATCTTACTTTCTTATGTGCTTATGTGGTCAATGTAATAGGATGATTATACCAGGTTGGGAGAGCTGGAAGCAATCTCCCTCTTTCTCCATATAGAGTTTGGTTTCTGTAGCTTGGCTTTCAGAAGTTCCCTTAAGCAGGCACTATGCACTCACTTCAACAAATGTTTGTTGGGTGCTGATTATGTGCACGGAGGCAGTGTTCTGGGCACTGAGGATAGAGCAGTAAAGAAGACAGGTAAGATTTCTGTTCTTATGAACTATATCCTAGTAGGGGTAAGATTAATAACAAAGAAATGAAGTAATTAAGAGTCATGAGTCCTGGAAAAGGAGTGTAGTGTACTACTTTAGATAGGGTGGGCAGGGAGTACCTCCGAGCAGGTGAATTTTGAGATGATCTAAAGTTTGAGATAGTCAGCCATTGGAATAATGTTTTCCTTAGAAGCAAGGATAAAGGCTGTGGGGGAGAGAATAAGCTTGGTATGTGCAAGGAATAGGAAGAAGGCCTGTTTGGCTAGAGCACAGTGAGCACATGTGAATGAGATATGGGGAGATAGGCAGAGGCCAAATCATGTAGAGCTGTGCAGAACAAAGGAAGAAATATGGATTGAATTTTAAGCACAAGGGGAAGCCATTTAAATCAGGAATGTGACATGATATGAGTTGCATGTTAAAATAGCATTCTGGCTGCCCTGGAGAAACTCAGTTGAACCTAGGCAAGAATGGAAAGAAGGAACCTAATTAAGAGGCTGTCACAGGAGAGAGATGGTGTGGACTGGGATACTGACTGCAGTGTTGGAGAAACAGATCAGTTCAGGCTATATTTTGGAAGTATATCTAAGAGGACTTCCTGATAGATTGGGTAATTCCTGAGAGTGGTGGAGGCTGATCAGAAAAGGAAGAAGAACCAGGGTTATCCTAGGCTTTTGGCTCTGAGTAGCTGAGAGGATGATGGGGCTACAGGAAAGACTGGTTGTAAGGGATTGGGGATTAAGAATTCTGTTTTGAACAAGTTAATATAAAATAGCTATTAAGTATCTAAATTGAAATGTCAGATAGTGTTATAAATGAAACTGGAGCTCAGGGGAGAAGTGTGAGCTGGAGAGAGAGATTTGAGAATCATCAGATCAGGTACAGATGATATTTAAAGCCATGAGACCGAATGTGAGTGAGTAAAGGTATAATGATAATAAAGAAGCCCCAAAGACGGAGTCCTGGGGATATCCAGTGTTTTGTAGGTAGTATGTGTGTGTGTGTGTGTGTGTGTGTTTGAGGGGGGAACAGAGCCAGCTAAATTGATAGTGGTGTACCTGGGATGCAGGGGTGCAGGAGCACCTCACCTGGCTCAGAGGGGTCCCAAACAAATCAGGTTTGGCCAACTCACTGCTGACAAAATCCAGAGGCAGAGAAATGAATGGTGGTGAAACAAGAAAGGAAGGCCAACACTGGGAAGATGGGGCTCTAGCCTCTCAAAGACTGTCTCCAAAGTGCCAAAACTACTTCCAGGTTTATATAAGGAAAACGTGGGGCAAAGGTTTTGGGCGGATACCTGCAGGTAGTCTTTGAAGGTCAAATGGATCATTGTCATGGAATCAATCTGGGTGGGGTCTTAAGGCTCAGGGCAGTCCTTATTGCTTCAGGGGGTACTTTTGGTTCCCGTTAGGGGATGCTCTGCCTTCAGGGTTTTTCCACTTGAGCCAAGAGACAAACAGGAAAGAAAAACCCAACTAAAAAGTTGGGAGTCAAAAGGGAGGCAGCTGAAGTCCTCTTTCAATGGTAGCAATGAAATTGGTGACATGGGCTGTGGCAGTGGCTCCACGCTCAGTGACTGGGCTGGGTTGTGGGTTTAAATTCCAGACCAGATCCATTTGGGGTAGTAAGTATTTGCAGATGGCTTCTCTGGAAACCTGTACTGTCTTGGCGGCTGTGGAAAGACTTTTGTGGATGGATCTGCTGGAAAGGTAGGGCTATCATTCTAGCCTATTGCATCTCTAGAGGACAGTGGGTGGGTGCAGAGGATAGAGGTTCGAAGAGACTGTGGTTCTGGTCAGTTTCTCTGGGACTGGTATTGTAGCTTGCATTATAATTCAACCTTCCTGTGATAAGACTACGTGTCACACCTTTATATTTTAGGTGCTATTCAAGTGCCTGGATTTACCTTTCTTTTCTTGAATCTCTTCCGGTAAAGAAGTCAGGACGCAAGGCACGTGCTGTTTCATCCTCTTCCCAGAATCCTACTTCCTCATTCCTTTTAAACACTGCAAAGCTTTTTATCTTTTGGCTATGCCAGTCAGGCCCTATGTTGATGGAGATTTTTGTTTGGTTCAGTATTTTACTATTACAAACATGTCTTTTTTCATATAACTTGGAGTATTTGTATGACTTTACCTGTCTGGTAGATTCCTAGAAATGAAATTACTCTGTCAAAAGATATGTGCATTTTAAATTTTCGTATCAATGGTTAAATTACATTCCCCCATCAAGGTTCTGTGCTCAATGTTTGATTGAACACATTTAGCTAGATGCACCATTGTTCTGTGAAAAACAGACCATGTGCTATTTCTTGTGGCAGAACTAAGGAGACTTAGTTTCTCTGTCAAATAGATGGTGAGGGTAACATTGTGGGAGCTACATCTGTTTAATTCCTTTAATTTTTCCTTTTCTTTTTCATTCAAATATTCAGTTAATCCCGTTTCTTTAGGCTATAAGGTAAAGAATAAGGGGAATAGAAAGCAAGAATGTGAACTGACTGGTTAGCAAACTTGTTCTTGAAAAGACAAATGTCAGTCCGGGAAGTGGAAAAGGTTGAGATTCAGTAATATAATATCTTATATCCACTGCCTTCATGTTAGGTCATATAATTCTTTGGCATTAGTCCCTTTTTGTTGACTAGAGAGGCCTGGATTATAAACCTTGGGATAAGAGGGTGGAGTGGGGATGTAAATTTGGTGCCTTTTCCTTCCCCTTTAATAAAGTCCCTTCTGTCTCAATAAGGCAGACTTCAGTGTTGAAGTCAGCCCAGGCAAGGGCATGTTTTATTTTTCTGTGAGAGTAGGATAGATAAGAGCAGACATATAAATGACCAGATGATTTAGGAAATTTTTGGTATTTAGGCTTTAGTAATTTGGTGTCTGAGCTATTGTTCTCCGTTACCGGTGGCTAGTACGGTGGCTTGCTTGCTTCCTTCCTTCCTTCCTTCCCTCCCTCCCTCCCTCCCTCTTTCCCTCCCTCCCTCCCTCCTTCTTTCCTTCCTTCCTTCCTTCCTTCCTTCCTTCCTTCCTTCCTTCCTTCCTTTTTAAGATTTTATTTATTTTAGGGGTGCCTGGGTGGCTCAGTCATTGGGCGTCTGCCTTTGGCGTGGGTCATGGTCCCAGGATCCTGGAATCGAGCCCCGCATCAGCCTCCCTGCTCGAGGGGTGGCCTGCTTCTCCCTCTCCCACTCCCTCTGCTTGTGTTCCCTCTCTCGCTGTGTCTCTCTCTGTCAAATAAATAAATAAAATCTTAAAAAAAAAAAAAGATTTTATTATTTTAGAGAGAAAGAGAGACAGCACGAGCGGGAGGGCAAGAGGGAGAGAGAGAATCTCAAGCAGGCTCTGCGCGGAGCCTGCCACAGGGCTTGATCCCAGGACCCTGAAATCATGACCTGAGCCAAAGCCAAGAGTCAGATGCTTAACTGACTGTGCCACCCAGGCACCCCTGGTTTTTGCTGTATGCTTGCTTTTCATACCAGGTCTTTTATGTGCATTTCATACCATAAAATGCACATAAGACCTATAATACAAGTCGTGGTAGCAATATATTATAGATGATAAAACTGAAGCTCAGAGTGATTTACTAACCTGTCTAACATCACCGCTTAGCACGTTAACGTGCTGTATTGTTTCTGTCCTCTAGGAGGTCAAATAGCTTATGTTAAAGAGATGTAATGTTTTATTGTATGTATTACATGTGCCTTTTAGGGGAATATTCACAGTCTTCTGCAGTTAAGGAATTATTCAGAAGTTTGTAAAAACTGTCGTGAAGCATACAAAACTCTGAGTAGTTTGTACAATGAAATGCAAAAAATGAATGAACTTGAGAATAAGGCTGAATCTGGAACACATTTATGCATTGATGTGGAAGATGCAGTAAGTAATTTACTTCTTTTTTTTTTATTATGTTAAGTAATTTACTTCTGATATGATATGTATTTTGCAGTGTTCTTGATTGTGCCTTTAGTATCATTATCCCCTTTAGAGGTATATTGGAATCCGTGTATGTTGTCTTCAACTAGAAATAACTGGTTATAAGTAGTAAAGTTTTAGAATACCCGGGTCTGTCAAACTAAAATGGACACTAATCAAGTACTTCATAAATGAGTTGATAATTTGGTACATTTGTTCTTTTAAGTTTGATGATAAGTGCCCTTTTCAGAGCCATTGGTGTTATATGTTTACATTTCAGTTTCTTGTGCACTTGTTCCAGATTAAAGAAGTCTCTGGTTTGCTATCATGTGTTTCTGAAACCATTTCTTAATTACTTCCTATCCCATTGCTTTTATTCTTTATTATCATCTGAAACTTTTAATTTACTTTTTTATAGTCTGTCACCCCTCACTAAAATAGAAGCTACATGAAGACAAGGACCTCATGTCCTTGTCCTAAATACTGTTCAGTATTTAGAAAAGTGCCTAGCATATAGTGGGCCTATTAGCAATGTGTATTGATTGAATGGTCAACAAAAAAGCCTTTTCCTCCATTGTATAGGTTGCCTTCACATGGGACACCACTAGATGGCGATCATGCCTTTTTATGGGACTATGGTGCCTGAGTTTTGAGGCCTCAAAGGAAATAGGAATTATTGGCTCAAAGAGAGCTTAAGGTCCAAATTGATAAACCTAATGGTTGAGAATGATGAATATGAATAACAGCTCAGAGTGAACTATAGTGTATCACTAATATTCGACATGGTAAAAACACTTATTATCAAACTTAAAATGGGTGCACCATAGGGATTTTTGGTTTTTTACTGCTCTAATGTCTGGATTAGTACCTGGCTTCCAATAGGCTCTCAATAAATACTACATATATATTTTAAGACTAATAGTCTATTTCATAATTTTTAAAATAAAGAAAAATGAATGTTGATTCTCTGACGTAAGTTGGACTACACAGGAAATCAACATGACCACCTGCTTTAGAACATCCTTCTTATAATAAGCAAAACTTAGCAGTAAACATACAAAGCACCACTTGCAAACCAAATCTCAAACAAAATTCAGGCAAGAACATTTTTCTACATTAAATTTGATAGTTTCCTTATATCACTTAGCATGTTTGATAGAAACCATGAGCTCAATGAAAATGAGGTTTTGCTGCCCCCAGATGTCTGTTTTTAATGTATGCTGCTAAATAAGATATTATCTTATAAAGTTTGTATGACTCATTAGATATTATGTACTTAAAAATTGTTTGCCATGTGAATCTTTCATAATATCTTAGGTAATGTATTAAACATTTCATAGATATCATCTCTTGAAGAGAAGCTGTATTTAGTTGATATTTTTATTTCCATCCTAAAAATATTGCAACAAGCTCAGTGAGATTACATATGTAACATAAGAAAAAAATTTTTGCTTGTTTTTGTGAGCCTCCTCCCCCCAGTTTTACTGGGGTATAATTGACAAATAAAATTGTAATATATTTAAAGTGTACAGTGTGATAATTTGATACACACACACATTGTGAAAGGGTTCCCACAGTCGAGTTAATTAACACACCCATCACCTCACATAATTACCCTTTCAGTCTTTTTTAATGAATGAAGCATGGTCGAACAATATTCATATGATACAGGTTCTCTGTTTGAGATCTAGGAAAGGTTGACATTCCTTGGATGGTGTTATGAATTTAGAATATGAAATTTCTGTATGGATATAAACTTATATAATGACTGTGAACCAGCTAATTTAAGAAATTGTCTTCAGGGGCGCCTGGGTGGCTCAGTCGTTAAGCGTCTGCCTTCGGCTCAGGTCATGGTCCCAGGGTCCTGGGATCGAGCCCCACATCGGGCTCCCTGCTCGGCAGGAAGCCTGCTTCTCCCTCTCCCACTCCCGCTGCTTGTGTTCCCTCTCTCGCTGTATCTCTCTCTGTCAAATAAATAAAAAATCTTTAAAAAAAAAAAAAAAAAAGAAATTGTCTTCAACTATCAATAGATTTTTTTAGGGATGTATGTTTAGTCTAAATTCTGGATGCCTGTTATGTTATTAATAAAACAATTATATGAATTGAAGACAAATTAAATATAAAATAAAATAATTTTATTTGTTTTGTTCCAGATGAACATTACTCGAAAACTTTGGAGTCGAACTTTCAATTGTTCGGTCCCTTGCAGTGACACAGTGCCTGTCATTGCTGTTTCTGTGTTCATTCTCTTTCTACCTGTTGTCTTTTACCTTAGTAGCTTTCTTCATTCGGAGCAAAAGAAACGCAAACTCATTCTACGTAAGTTCCTTTTTACAACTTTATTTAGCTAACACCTGTATTTTAAACACTTACGCCTGTTTTAGAAATGATGTATACTCTGAAAACTCAAACCGTATTAAGCTAAAACAGCTCTTTTCTTCAAATTTTAGTTACACTTACTAATGGAAGAGATGTGTAAGAAGTTTATAGATAACATATACATTATCATCAAAAGTCAACACACGGTATCTTCTGGATATTTTAATTGAGAAAGCTTGGAGTAAGGCTGGCAGCAACAGAAGAATAGCAATAAAGGTTTTGCAGGCTTGAAATGGCCATAGTAGGGAGAGGTAGACAGCTCTTAGGCCCATCAAAGCCATCGCAGAGCCACCTAGAAAGCCATCTAAAAGGCAGAAACTATGGTGAGCACACAGATGATTTATGAACAAATTGGAATCATAGTTGCAAGATCATTACTTGACATACAGCATGTGCTGAATACCTATTCCCCATCAAATAGGGCAGAGCAGAAAAAGCACGAACTAGAAAATCCCATCTAGCTGAAGAAGAGTGGCTTCTAAGTGTCATGGTTTCTTATTATCAGAATGAAGATATGGGCTTATCCCTTAGTAATTTTAATTTTTAAAATAGAGAAAGTCTTTTGTAGAAAAAGTTAGGCTTTTTTTTTCCTCTTAAATATTATTCCTAGTCTAGGAACCTATGAAATAAAGATTCTTTACCTTATAAATTTCTTTCTTTCTTTTTTTTTTTTTTTAAGATTTTACCTATTTTAGAGAGCACTAGCGGGGTTGGGACGGGAGTAGGGGGAGGGTCAGAGGGAGAGGGAGAGAGAATCTCAAGCAGACTCTGCACTGACATGGGGCTCCATATCACAACCCTGAGATCATGACCTGAGCCAAAATCAAGAATTGGACACTTAACCGGCTAAGCCACCCAGGCACCCCCCTTATAAATTTCTTTCTAGCCTTTTTTTTCATAGTTTATTTAACCTCACTTCTAATACATCTAATTAAAAAAAGGTTACTTGCAGATCAGTTTGAACTGAATTTGTAATGTTTTGTCACCTTGAAAAGCTAGCTAATAGAGGGGAGAGTCTTTAATATGAGGGTATTTAGTAAAGCTTTTCAGAGATTGCTAGCATTCTGTAAAACAGGTAATAACTCAGTCCTAAAAGCACTCATCTAGAATAATAACAAAGTACTGCAGGGACCTCACTATTGAGAAACTTTGTTTTTCAGGACTTGGTGTACTTTTAAAGTTTAGCATCTTATTTATCTTGCAAATAATTTAACTCTGTGGAAGATATTTACTGCTTCTGATCGGGGTTTTTGTATGTTTGTTTTCTAAATCACTACCCTCCATCTGTTTGTACAAGCCACAAACCTTGTTATCTTTAATTTCTTAATTATTTTCTTTTTTTATTTCCCCATTCCCATATTCTCTCCCCCACCCCTTTTCACTCCATCAGCGAGTACTGATAGCCCTACTTCCAAAAATGTATCTTAAATTATCTTTTCTCTATCTCCATTGATAATACTCTTCCCTAAGCCATCCCATCTCTTATCCTCCCATGCAGGAGTCCCTTAACTGGTGTCCCTGCTTCCATTTTTTTGACCCACTACAATCCATTCTCCATATAGTGGCTAGAGTAATTTTTTTTTTTAAGATTTTATTTATTTATTTCGACAGAGACAGTGAGAAAGGGAACACAAGCAGGGGGAGTGGGAGAGGGAGAAGTAGGCTTCCTGCGGATCAGGGAGCCCAATGTGGGGCTCTATCCCAGGACCCTGGGATCATGACCTGAGCCGAAGGCAGACACTTAACGACTGAGCCATCCAGGTGCCCCTAGGGTAATTTTTAAAACACAAATCTTACTATGCTTTTCTCCCACTTGAAACCCTCATGTGTTCCTGTTGCATCTAGAATAAAATTGAAACTTATTTCTAAGCTATGTGTGACCTGGCCCCCCATCTACCTTTCTAAACTCACTGTACCCTCTCCTTTCTTTGTTCATGATGCTGTATGTAGGCAGCCTGGCCTTCTTCCTGCTCCTCTCAAACCCAGACTCATTCACACTGCCCCTTTCCCAAAGCTCTTGTACTGGCCCTCCCTACTTTCCTTGACTGGCTCCTTGACATCCAGGTCTTAGGTCAAAGATTACTTACTCAAAGTTACCTTTTATGACCCCCATCCTAAGAATACATCCTTCTTTTAATTCTCCTATATCTATCATCTTTCTTTAATGGTACTTAATCACTTTTTAAGTTAACTTTTTCATTTATTTTCTACCTTATTTGTTTGTCTCTCCTTATTTATCTCTTACAGTTGATTCAGCTGTAAGCTCTATCAGAACAAAGATTTTGTTTATCTTGTTCATCACTGTATCACCAGCATCTAGAAAGTACCAGGCCTATAGTAGGTGCTCAAAAATATTCGTTAAATAAAAGAACATTATATTTAATGGTAGCATTTCCTAGAGTGTGTTCCTTAAAATACTAGTCCTGTGAAATTCCTTTTTATGATCTTTATAATGTACCTGAATATAAATTAAAGGCTCTAAGATTACATTCCCAAAACTTGACAATAGAACTTTTGCATAATACCTATTAATGTTTCCTGGAAGCATTGTTTATGAATTGATTTATGAATTTAAGAAAATGCTGGTGTAAGCAAACAGTTCTTGTGCTGTTACCTCATGGACATTGTTACTTACTTTTCTTTATGCCACAATTTTATATGCCCCCATACGTTAAGTCCTATGGTAGCAATTAGGGATTAAAACAAGGAACAAGGCACAATATATGTCCTCAAAGAACACACTGACCATAATCCAGTTACTACAACAAATGTAGTAGAGGCATACAGTGTGGTTGGACCACAGAGAAAAAAGACTAACTCTGCATTAGGGATGTTGGAATTCATCATTAGATGATGATCTCTTGGGTAGAATTGTATTTTTTTTTTTTTTTAAGATTTTATTTATTTGACAGAGAGAGAGCGAGAGCAGGAACACAAGCAGGGGGAGTGGGAGAGGGAGAAGCAGGCTTCCTGCCGAGCAGGGAGCCCGATGTGGGACTCGATCCCAGGACCCTGGGATCATGACCTGAGCTGAAGGCAGACGCTTAACGACTGAGCCACCCAGGCGCCCTAGAATTGTATTTTTTATTTATTTTTATTTTTTTAGTATCCTCTGGGGTAGAATTTTGAAGGATGTAGGGATTTATCAGAGAATAAGGAAGCAAGGAAGTTGTAAGTATATGCACTCATTGGTATTGCCACCTGTTTAGTTTAATAAATTTGGTAATTAGTAAGAAACTAGATTACTTCTAATGGTTTTAAACAGCATAATAATAATAAAAAAGCTCTCTTGATTTAGTTTGCCTTCCACATCCACAGAAAGCTTAAGAGTAAACTTCTAGCTTAGACTGTTTTTTAGGTTAAGTTGCCTTTTAGTTTAGTTGAAGCAATACACTGGTCCAGAAAGTCATGTTGTCCTCTTGCACTTAGAGTGAAAACCAGCGGAGACTGGTTTTCATCCTTGAGCAGCACATACCAGAATTGTCTGCAGAGCTTTAAATCAAAACAGAAAAGCAGATGCCTGGGTCCCTTTGCAGACTTTCTAAATCACAACCTCTACTCTCATGTTGAAAACCTCTAAAGTAGAGAGATTCCTAGTTAGCCAATGTAAGATACTTTTACTATGCCACAGTTGTTTTTCATTTCTGGAACATGAGAAACATTCATGTTTAACTATAAGCACAAACATTACCAAGTGAAATAGCATGATTTTCTTGACTAACCCTAATGACTCAGTTCCATTAGCATCATAATCAAAATTGATTGTACATATTTTAACACCCATATATATTTGTGTGTCTGTGCATGTGTGTGTAATACAACTCACTTTTCTTTGTAAGCCATTTAAATTTTTTTCAACTTTTTTTGACAGTTTTTTGACATTATAGAATTATTTTAAGAGAAATCTAGATTTGGATTTCTAACTTAGACTTTTAAATATATCATTTTATTATTGTACCTTATAGCACTTCCATTTTTTAAGTACTCTTACATTACATAATTGAGATTATGATGTTCAAGATGATATAAATTATGCCTGTTTTATTTGGTGCTGCTTCTAACAAAGTCATGTGGGGCTTCAAGCAAAGCTATGTTTTTTGAGGTTGGTAGAAGAAAATAGGCGTAGGTTTTAATTCTTAGAAGATTGAATCTATTCTGATTCAAACAGAGTTAATAAATACTATAGTTTACATAAAAATAATGAATGAAAGAATGAATAATGTTTAGAGAATTCAAGTTAAAATGTAATACTTTTGATTTATCTAGCCAAACGTCTCAAGTCCAGCACCAGCTTTGCAAACATTCAAGAAAATTCAAACTGAAATCTACAAAACGGAGAATTAACATCATATTCCATGGATGAGTGGTGGAAGATACAGCTTGGTCCAAAAGAGGATGAACTGATTCGACAACTCAAGTTCCCTAAGAAATGCAAGGACTTCAGATTTATTTTTAAATACGAATTTTCCATTTTTCTTTCCTTTCCATCCTTTTTTTAAGGGTTTGGGTATTTTTAATTTCTAGGCCTAGCAATGTCATCTATTTTAAAGTGTGTTTGTTATAATAACAAAAGATGCGAGAACAATCTTTGTTTTATTTTGTAGGCATATTATTCCTGTTTGAGACTCCTGGTATCTCCTTATTAATGTAGTACTTAAGTAGCAAAGTTTTTGAAGACTAACATTTAAAAATTAATCAGTTATGGCAAAGACTTTGGAAAAAGAAATACACTTGCCAAAAGTAGCCGGTCCGAAGATTAATTTAAATTCGCCATTGCAGTATTACTGTTACATATATATTTAATATGTCACACATTACAAATAATATGTGATTCAATCTTTAGGTCCCTTAAAGTCATTTTTGAAACCACTAATTATAAACTTCCCTAGCAATTTTTAGAAGCAGGAAGGCACATTACATTTATCTTTGTAAAAAGATTTGTGGTAACTGATTTCTTACTTAACTTTTATAAATATATTTTGCACCTTATTTTTGCCTTTATTTCATAAGTAATTTGAAATCA
Source organism: Mirounga leonina (assembly GCF_011800145.1). Lineage (NCBI taxonomy): Eukaryota > Metazoa > Chordata > Mammalia > Carnivora > Phocidae > Mirounga > Mirounga leonina. The sequence continues at coordinate 63,854,768 of NW_023270807.1, read as the reverse complement.
CTGGACTGCTGTATTATATTCAGGGCAAGATGGATTCTTTTTCTACCAGGGATTTGCATTGTGAATTACATTAAGTTATTTGGCAATTTATAATTTATTACTACTTTAAATCAAACATAGCATTATCACAATACATTTAAGTTGTGATTTTTTTTAAAATGAAGATTCTCTTGGGTTATATGGAGATTTTTGGAGGGGAGAGAAAGGAGAGGTGAAAAAAACTGAAGGCCCAGAAAATAGCTAGGGAAGGACCTGAGGGGATGCTCACTATAAGACTGTTGAATGGTTCATGTTGAGGGCATGAGTGAAGATGAGAGTCTGATGCAGAAAGCAGTTAGGTTAAGATGCTTATTTTTTTCTAAATTATTTAAACAGATAAACGTGATACGATGGAAATGAAGTCAGATATTTCACTATCAGAAAGCAAATTCTATTTTGGAATGTTTATGTCAACTTTTTTTTAAAAAAGCTGCATTTCAGAATTGGGCATAGCTTTTTTTCCTCAGGTTTTTAGTGTTAGGTATTTCATTTGTTAATTCCTTCTTGCTCTCTGGGTGAAAATAGGCTTTGTTTTAAATGTTGAGAGTATGAGAAATAAGGGTTAGGTTAAATAGTACAAGAATTTTAATCCCTTTGTATGCTATAAAATGCTCTGTAATGAGACAAGAAAGTGTTTTTAATTTTTTTAGATGTTTACCGTATATGCAGAGTGAGCAAGAAGGCTCATCTTTGGATATGTAACGTATCCGCAAACTGTTACAGTTTTTCTAGTCTGCTGTGATCCCTTTAAAATGTGCTGGGGTTTATTCCACGGTCACTCTTCATGCTGCTCATACTAATAGCACTGTCTTGATTTGAAGCATAGAGTTGAGGGCCATTGAAAGCAATCTTTCACTAATGCAGATAAAACCAGTTTATATGTGCAGAGTTACAAAGTGGCGTATTTGAATAAGTAGTGACTCTTTGATCACCTTTCAATGTTACATATTTCTAAAAACCATTGCTTTTGGATATGATTGCTAATAAGCCCTTTAAAAGAGAAAAAACAACCTTGACTATTTTTCTGGTTGAGTCATTGCCTTTAGAAGTAGCATCAGCAATAGATTTCAAAAATAAGTATTAAGCGTTACACTAAAGTGTATAAATACTTCATTTTTTAGTCATATTGAAAAATTCTTTGCCTAGTTTTAAATTCTGAGACACATAGCATATGTGTGTGCATTAGATCATCTTTAGCTTTTTGACACTTTGAAATAAAGAAAGTAATTTAAGGAAATTGCAGTGCCATATTTGTTTTTGTTTTTTGCTTTGTTTTGTTTTGAAAGAGAGAGAGAGACAGAGAGCAAGTGGGGGGAGGGGCAGAGGAGGAGGGAGAGAGAGAGAATCCTAAGCAGGCTCCATGCTCAGCACGGAGCCCAATGCAAGGCATGATCTCACAACCCCGAGATCATGACCTGAGCCAAAAATCAAGAGTTGGATGCTTAACTGACTGAGCCACCCGGATGTCCCAAGCCATATTTGATTTTTAAATGCATTTTTAAAACTTATGAGTTTCTGAGAGGTCTGCTATAATTCTTGTATTTGTTCTAATACATGTAATGTTTTTGTTGTTTTTTGGCTACCTTTGAGATTTCCTCTTAATTTTTGATTTTCAGCAGTTTTGTTTTTTTTTTTAATTTTATTTATTTATTTGAGACAGAGAGAATGAGAGACAGAGAGCATGAGAGGGAGGAGGGTCAGAGGGAGAAGCAGACTCCCTGCCGAGCAGGGAGCCCGATGCGGGACTCGATCCAGGACTCCAGGATCATGACCTGAGCTGAAGGCAGTCGCTTAACCAACTGAGCCACCCAGGCGCCCGATTTTCAGCAGTTTTATTATGATGTGTGTAGGTATATTTTTCTTTGTATTCTCCTTGGGATTCTCTGAGCCTCTTGGATCTTTTTGTTGTCTTTTATTAATTTTGGAAAATTCTCAGCCATTCTACTATCAAATATACTTCTGCCCTCTTCTCTCTCATCTCCTTCTGGGATTCCAATTCGATTTGTTAGGTGATGTGATACTGTCCCACAGCTATTGGATGCACTCTTCTGTTATATTTTACTCTGACTTTTTCTTTGAATTTCAGTTTAGATCATTCCTTTTTTTTTTTTTTTAAGATTTTATTTATTTGAGAGAGAGAGAGAATGAACAAGGGGAGGGGCAGAGGGAGAGGGAAAGAATCTCAAGCAGACTCCCTGCTGAGTACAAAGCCCAACATGGGGCTCAGTTTCACAACTCTGAGATCATGACCTGAGCTGAAGTCAAGAGGCAGTTGCTCAACTGACTGAGCCACCCAGGCACCCCAGTATTTTGTTTGTTTTTAAAGATTTATTTATTTGAGAGAGAGAAAGAGCACAAGTGCAAGTGGGAGGGAGAGAATCCTCAAGCAGACTCCCTACTGAGCGTGAAGCCTGACATAGGGCTTGATCCCAGGACCCTGAGATCATAATCTGAGCCAAAACCAAGAGCTGGCTGCTCAACCAACTGAGCCACCCAGGTGCGCCAGATCCTTTAGTATTTTATTCACAGTTATTTTGAAGTTCCTGTTGGGTAGTATCAGTATCTGGGCCATCTCTGGATCTAGTTCTGTTGACTACTTTATCTCTTGACAATATTATTGTCATTTTCTTCTTGATTTTTAATTTGTCTTACAATTTTTGATTAAATGCCAGACATTGCATGGAAAAGAACAGTAGAAACTGGGATAAAATAGTATTCATACCTGCAAATGGGCAAACCTTTCTATCAGGCTATTAGTATGGAGCAAACTGAATATCTCCTACCAGTAGTTCATCTGGGTTTGGGTTTTATTGTTAATATCATTACCTTCAGCATATTATAGGTTTCAAATTCCTCCAGTGGTGGACTGCTGCTACTTTGTGTTTGGTGTGTGGCCTGAAATGCCAGAGAGTTTTTCTCAGTGTTCCTAGTTCACCTTCAGCTTTCAGCAGACTGTGCATACCTGTGCAACAAATGGGATCTCTCTCCATGGTCCTGTCCCTCCCTCTGCTGTAGAGTTCTGTTGCTGGTTTCTTTGTGCAAGGCTTATAGTTGGGGCAGGCAGTCTCATGCAAGTTCTGGGCTCTTGAGTTTTAGGGTGGGCCTCCCTCTCCCCATGGCAATTAGACTCTGCATTGTAATGGGGTGAGGTCTTAAATGGGAGTGAGTTTTCTGTCCCTCTCTCACTGGTAGCAGACCTCTGCTTTGTATCAGTGAAGGATCCTGGGGACAGGTGTGTTTCCTGCCTTCCTGCAGCATCTGATGGCTTTTGCTTCAACTCCTCCTCTACCACAGTCAACCTTTTCTTGGGACTAGGGGACAGGAATGTTTTGTACCCCTCCTCTAGTGGCAGATGGCTTTTTCTTTGTATGGAAGGTGGACATGGGTTTCATGCCTCTCTCCCAGTGGTAGCTGGTTGTCATCTGCTCATCTCACCAAAAGGAGGCTCTTTCAATTCTCCTGATTTGCCCGCAGTCTTTCTTTCACCCAGGGAGGCCTATGGAAAAGTGCTGGCAAATGGGGCAGACGCCTTGTATCCATGGCCCCCAGAGATTCTAAATTGTCATATTAGCCCACACTTGGTCTTTAAGCTTTTGTTAACATTTCAGGTTTTTTTTCCTCTTACTTTTTTGGCTGCTACTCTTCCTCCTGTACTCTGAACAAAGCAAAACAGTTTATAGGAGCAGTGCTTATGTCTTTCTATATCCTAAGTGGGACTAGAACTCACTGACTGCTTCTGTGTTGTCAACTCTTAAATTTTTACTTGACAGCAAATTGCTCAGTAGTTTGTTGAATACATTCAAAGAGGTAAAATAGGCAGTGAAGGCCTTAGCAAGTTGACTGGAATTGTGGCGATTGGAGGTCCCAGTACACTGCAATCATGTCTACTATGTCCTATAATGGAGGTGTCATCATGGCCATGAATGGGAAGAACTGTGTGACCATTGCTGCCAACAGGCGCTTTGGGAGCCAGTCCAAGGTGGTGACCACAGACTTCCAGAAGATCTTTCCCATGGGTGATTGGCTGTACATAGGCCTGGCTGGGCTCACCACCGATGTCCAGACTGTTGCCCAGCACAAGTTCCAGCTGAACCTGTATGAGCTGAAAGAAGGTCGGCAGATCAAGCCTTATACCCTAATGAGCATGGTGGCCAACCTCTTGTATGAGAAATGGTTTGTCCTCTACCACACAGAGCCAGTCATCACTGGGTTGGACCTGAAGACCCTTAAGCCCCTCATTTGCTCTCTAGACCTTATTTGGTGCCTGCTCCAAATAAATGTATGGGGTGTGCAAGTCCTTCTCGGGGCCTGACATGGATCCAGAACACCCGTTTGAAACCATACCGCAAACCATGCTGAATGCTGTGGATTAGGATGCACTGTCAGGCATGGGAGTCATTGTCCACATCATTGAGAAGGACAGAATTATCACCAGGACACTGAGGGCCTGAATGGAATAACCTGTTCTCAGAGCCTACTTTTTTTTTTTAATAAAATAGTTTTGTTTTCTAAAACAAAACAAAAGGTAAAGAGGTAAAACAAAAAACAAGATTGACAATTATGAAAGCCATAAAAAGGAACCAAATCCCAAATAAAAAAAATATGGTAGCTGAAATTAACTCAGTGGAAGGGTTTTATGGCAAATAAGACATAGTTAAAGAGTTAATTCAAAATATGTTAAGAAGAATATCTCCAGAAGGAAACGTGGAAAGAAAAAATTTTGGAACTACAGATTGGGTAGGGGATGGGTAAGAGGTATAGAGGATGCATTAAGAAGATTTAATGTAAATGTAGTTAGAGTCCCTAAAGCAAAGGAGAAAGAAAATGGGATGGAGGCAATTTTTGAAAAGATTAATAGCTGAGAATTTTCAAAACTGGTGAAAAATGTTGTCACAAATTAAGAAGTCTAAGCAGAATTTAAAACAAACCAAAAGACCTAGTCACATTCAAAGCAGATGAAAACCAAAGAGAAAATCTTATAAAACAGCTAAAGATATGTTACCCTTAAAAGAGCAATAATCAAACTTACTGCTTGTTTCTCAAGAGAAATAATGAAAGCCAGAAAGACAAATATTTTCAGAGTGCTAAAAGAAAGTAACTGATAATTTAGAGTTATATGCCCAGTCAAAAATGGTCTTCAAAATTAAAAGAGGGAATAATGGCATCTCTGGATATAAAGACAGAAAGTTCTCACAAGCAGGCCTACCTTTTAAAGGAAATACTAAAAACAGTTCTTCAGGCAGAAGTAAAATAAGCCTAGGTGGAAACTCAGAGGCATTGGAAGAAAAGATTGATCTAAAGGGAAAAATATATGGATAAAGTTAAATAATAATGACTGTATACAACAATATTCTGTGGGGTGTCTCTATATTCTCTCTTTTCATTAATCTATATGTATGAAAGAATGAATAGAATGAAAACCGAACAATGGCATAAAAGTCAAGAGGGGATTATTTTTGGAGTCAAGATGTTTTAAGGTCATTGCATTATCTGAAAAGATTATTTCTTTAGGCTGTTCTGGAAGTAGAATGGATTGTCAAACAGGTACTGGTAAAGAACTAAAAAGACTGAAGATACATTCAGGACTGAAGATACATTCTGACTCAGATCCAATTCCATTCCTTTCATTACATCTTTTAGGATTTTCTTCTGCTCTTGACTCTTTGTATTTCTTAAGGAAGCAGCTTGCTATAAAAGAGAAAGCAGGGGCTTTAGAATCAATCAGACCTGCGCTTAAACTCCTGCTTTTCCCCTTACTTGGGCAAGCAATTTACTTCTCTGAGCCTTCACTTTGGGAGGGCTGTGAAAATGGGAGGTAGTAATACTGGCCTCACAAGATTATTGTGCAAATTAAGTATACGAAGAGCCTACAGTGTGATGCCCGATATCCAGTAATTCATATTGCTCAGTAGGTACTCGTTTTTCCCCTTATGGACGGCACTGTGCAGCTGGCACTTGATTATTCACCCTCTCACATTGTTTCCTAGGTTCCTTATATTGGTGATTATTATCCCTCCTCTCCTGACTCGATTGTAATCTTCTCTAGTTCCGGGACTATGTATCTCCCTTTCCTCTCGTACCCCTAGTTCAGTGAATAGTGTTTGGAGGAAGAGTAATACTTGCTTGAGGAAAACACGTGTAAATGAGATGAAATACATTCCTGCACTATACATTATGTTGGAAGGTACCTTTGTAGCAGTTCTACCCAGAAGGATATTTGAGACCTTGAAGAAAAGTCCTTCAGCTGCCCATGAGAAGCATAAATGGTGAGAACATGTTTAATGGACAGAGAGAAGTGCCATTTTACCGTGCAGGAACCCTCCAGTTTAAGTCCTGAAGATTCCAGACTGGAGGCAGTGCTGAGTATCATGGATTGCTGCCCTTAAAACTAGCGTCTTAAATTGTATATAATACCTTTTCTGGGCAAGAGTCCCATCTACTTAATCTCTGCTAGATGAGTATATATTAGATCTGACTGTTGAAAAATACCAAGTTAAACCAGACTGTTAAAAAAAAAATCAACATGATGCCCATAACTGGCTTAATTTATCTTTCCCTTCAGTAATCCCACATATTACCTACTTATTTGCTGTAATGAACATGCCATTCAGCTGAAATAAGATTAACTGCTTAAACCGTGGCATTACAGGCAGAGAACTTTAATGCCGCTTTGTGTTTCATTGTGAAGTTCAGCAGTTAAACGATGTGGTGTTGCCGTTCCTTCCTTTGTAATTAAGATGGTGTCACTTAGGGTTAGTGCTCCGCAGCCAATTCTCCTGGTGGAATATTTGAAGCAACAAATTTATGTCTAGGTTACAGCCTGGCAGCAATAACAACCTTCAGAATCAAACCTGTTGGCCCAATCAGCACTCAAGTCGCACTGCTCTTTGTGAGGCCCCCTCTGCTCTAATGGTGATGGAAATCTTGCCTGCCATGACTGTGGAAGGCAAATTGGAAGGGGGCTTGGCCATGCATCTGGAAAACAGCTCTGTGATGACTCAGGTCGGATCAGAGTTCAGAATGTTAACCCAAGTTCCTCCCAAGTGAACGAACATTCACCTGTTCTCTGCATCAAGGTCAAATCCCACTTCAGTGGAGCTTTTCTAGACTGTTCCAGCCCCCACTCATCTCTCTTTTCTTCGAAGTTTAATTGCAATTACAGTTCTCTCTCTATAAGGCTATCAATTTACATGGTTCATATCATTGTCCTATATGGGCTAACACTGTCCCTTCAGTTAGAAGTCCAGGACTAGCATCTACATGGTCCCGGGCCCAAAGGGGCATGTTATTTAACAGTTGCTCATTGACTGAAGGAAACACCCTCTGTGTGATGTGACCCGTCATGACTCTGCCTGGATATCCACAGTGGGGACTATCAGCCTCAGCTGAGCCTGTAAGGGTCCCCTATCCTAATCATGTCTTCTCCTCTGTGGAGCATATTCCAGAGAGTGAACATGGTGACCAACAGATTTGTCCATCCATTCATTGATTTTTTTTTTTACACTCTGTAAATATTTATTAAGCATCTACAATGTACCAGGTCTTTTCAGAACTCCAAGAACTGAGAAACTTCTTGCTAACCATTTTGGTGGAGATGGGGAAAACAGTTTAAAAGAGCTAGACGAAAACTTTCTTCTCACAGAGTACCCTTCAGCCCCAATTTTTGGGCAGGAACACCTATAACGCTTCCTTTCCCTGTTTGTTTATTTACCTATTCTTCCCATTCTCACTTCTCCTCCCCTCAAACCACTGTGCTACATGGGACTGTTCCTCCCCTGCTTCCCTGGCTGTGACAATAGCAGGCTATTGAATTTTTCTGTGTGAAACTGGTTTGCTCAGGTCTCTGCCAAGCCGGCTGCACTTGCTAGGTTGGATGGATTCCAGGCATGCTCCGCTGGGTAGGATTTAGTGTGGGTCAGGATTCCTTAGTGGGTAGGAAGAGGGTGGGGAGAGAAGAGGGAGATTAGGTTGGTTCTGCCCTCTCTGCCTAAGGAATTAGATGAATTGTTTAATGAATTATAAACAGGGAGCCCTGCCTTGGATCTACTTCCACGCTGAGCCCAATACTTTTGACCCCTCCAGGGGAAAGCCGGACCCTCAATCACCCCTGGGGCGATCTGAGGCTGTTGTGGGCATGTCAGAACAGCTGACATCCAAGCTGGACCTCTTGGAAAACCTGAGGTCACTCTCTTGACAGCTGTGAATCCAATAATGAAGCACCCTAGTCTGCTTCCTTCATTTTTCTGGCAGGACTAGGGGCTATCCTAGAATGGTAGACTGTTAGAACCAAGGGGGGCCTTCATCACCCTTTATTCCAGGCTTCCTTATTTTTCAGGTGTAGCAATGACAACTAGTTGAAGTGGTTTACCCAGGTAGATGGAGCCGTGTGGCAAAGCCAGGGCTGTGACCCATGTCCCCTGACTCCCAGACTACAGCCAGGACTACAGCGTGCCATCTCTCCGCATTCCCTTTTTCCATCACTCTGTTCCCATGCCTCCTTTTACTGCCTCTCTCTTGACTGATGCATCTGTTTTTCTTCCTCTTAAATTTCAAAAGCAGAAACTACCAGTGTCAAAAGGAAAACAAAAATGAGCAAAACTGTTTTCGTGGACACTCTCCTAACACCTTAGATTTGTCTAGTTTGCTAATAAATATTTCTTAGATGCCAATGTGCTTACGCATTCATTTCATTGAATTTGCTGTGGACTCATAAGTGTTTATTAAGTCTATTTCTAATAGGAAGAGCATATTTTTTTCTTTTTTAGTTCAGACTTGTTTTGATTACAAGTGGCAGAAACCCAACTCAAACTAGCTTACACATAAGAGGAGATTTATTGGATTCCATAGCTGGAAAGTCCAGGAAGTGATCTCACTTCTGGTTTGCCTGGACTCGGGAACTCAACTAGTTGCCCTATGCCCCCTTTGTCCACTTATCTTTGTTGCCTTCATTCTTTCCCACTACAGACAGGTGCTCTCCATGTAGTAAAAAAAAAAAAAAAAAGGCTGCTGGCAGTCCTCATTCACATACTTCCAAAACGTAACACGCCTTCTCCTCCAGCTCCAAATTGAAAAGTCTCAGAAAAGGGCTCTAATTGGCCTAGACTGGGGCACATGTTGCCCATTCCCGGACCAGTCACTGTGCCTAAGAGAATGAAGTACTATGAGTGTCTGGGCCTATAAGGTTCTATGCTTGGCTCTTCCTACCGCTAACACACACACTCATGTCTCTGTTCATCGGGTTAAAAGGCAGAGTCCTGCAACTTGGCAGCCTTGCCCAAATCCTATAGAGTGGCAGAGAAGTATCTACAAAGACAAAATTGAAAGACAATTATTTGAAAAGACAAATTGGTAGACTCCTACTTTAAACCCCTTCCCTGTGTTGCCTGGAAACAATGTACTGAGTGCTTTGGAGTAGATCTCTCCCTGGCACCTGCTTTGCATTCCCACTGTGTACCTCACTTGTCATTAGCACTGTAGTATCTGCTCACTGCCGTCAACTGCCTTCTCTCCCTTTCCTGACCACTTAACACATTACCAGGTTAATACTCTTGTACTGCAGTTCTGATCTTATTTGCACATTTACTCAAAAATCTTCTTGACAGGAAATCACAACAGTCAAAGTCTACTGATTGCTCAGGTTTGGAAATTGTGACCTGAGTAGAGTTTGAGCGGGGCAATATGAGATACAGTACAGCTTTCTGGCTTCCTTTTGATTTCACTCTAGCCGTAGTTAGTGTCAGATCCCACAGGTTAAGGGCTTCTTCGTTCCACAAAACTGCCCCCAACCTCTCACTTTCAGATGCCAGTCACAAGTCCTATGTTGTCCCCTATACTTCGGACTGACTGATTATAATCGGGGTTCCCACAACCCTCTTTTTGGGCTTGATAATTTCCTAGAATGACTTAACTCAGGGAAACACATATTTATCAGTTTATTATATAATTAAGAATATGATAAAGAATACAGATGAACAGTCACATGCAGAGATACATGGGAGAGGTCCAGGAGGATCCTGAGTGCAGGAGCTTCTGTCCCTGTGTAGTTGGGGTGCATCATCCTCCCCACATGTGGATGTGTTTACCAACCCAGAAACTCTCTGAATCCCCTATACTTTGGGGATTTTTATGAAGGCTTCATCACGCAGGTATGATCGATTATTAACTCAATCTCTAGCCCCTTTCTAAATCTTCCCAGAGAATAGGGGGTGGGATTTAAAATTCCAAGCTTCTAATTATGGCTTCATCTTTCTGGTGACCAACTCCCATTCTGAAAGCTATTCAGGAGACCACCAAGAGTTGCCTCATTAGAACAAAAAACACACCCAGGAAGTTCCAAGCAATTTAGGAGCTGTGTGTCTGGAACGAGGGTCAAAGACCAAATATTAGAACAAAAGATGCTCCTAATGCTCTTATCACTTAGGAAATTAGAAGAGTTCTAGGAGCTCCATGCCAGGACCTGAGAAGCAGAGACCAATATATGTGTTTACTATTACTTCACAAAGTCCTTTATCTTCCCCTTTCCCTCCATCCTGCTGCTTGGAATATGGCTCACCCAGGATGGGGTGAATGTGTGATAGCCTGGTGTGAAAAGAGTGAAAAGGTAGGTATCTGTTTTGGGGGACTTGGTAGGAGCAATGCTACTTCCTAAAAGTGACCAAGGGCAAGGCTTTCAACTCCTTTCTTTCTCTGCTTTGGTCCTTAATCTACCAGTACAAATCCCTTGAACATCCAATGTCTGATTTGGTAAAATAATAAAAATGTTCTATAATGTGTTTGGTTTTCATTTCATGAATAAGAAACACTAAACAATAGAGGGATAAAGATGCATTCTCAGTTTGAAAATGGAAATACATTTAAATAATAATAAAAAGAAGAGCTCCAACTTATTGACAGTTTTTGATGTTTTAAGCATTGTGCTAAGTATTTTAAAACATTATGTCATTTAATCCTAACAACAATCTGATGTGTTTAATACTGTTTTTAGCTCCATTTTCCGGATAAGAAAACTGATACTTAGAAAGGTGAAGCATACGTAGAATCACACAATAAGAACGGATCTGCATGACTTCAAAACCCATATTCCTAAGCAATATTCTGAAGTTGTGAAGAAAATATGTTTTACTAACTCAAGATCTCTTTAACAGCTTCATTTTGCAAATGAGTGGCAGTCAGGCTCCCCACAGGAAACAGAATTCACCCCAGACAAGTTGGATGAAAAGAATGGAACAAAGGGGCTACCTCAAGAGCTGCAGGCAGGGTCGAGAAAATGAATGAGGAAGTTTGAGTCTGACACTGGCAGGAAGCTGTTATTTCACCTAGGACTGAAGGGGCCAAGGGGAGGAAAATTGGCATTGGAGCCTGGTGAGAGCTAGAGCATGAAAGATGGGCCACCAGAGGGGAGCTGTAGGTGTGGAACTTCACAGCTACCAACAGAGACACAGCTCCGAAGCAGGAAGGGCAGAGAATAAGGCCCGATCGCTCTATCCTCCCACCCTCTCATCTGAGGGCGTCAGTCTCCTTGGGCACAGAGCAGGGCAGGGAGGGATGGAGAATGAATCTTGAAGCAAGCCGACTCCATCTCTGAGCTACAACAGCTCTGTAATCCAGCCATCACTCAGACTTTTATAAAAAATGGTCTCTTTTGGGCAATTCGAGGGAAAAGCCCCACAGGATCAAGGGCAGCTCTCAGAACTCAGGAGCCCTCACTTCTGCTGTTTTGCAAGACGGCGATCTGCTGGATGGCAGGGGCATCTTGCAGGCCCAGTGTCTTCTCTAGCTAACCTCTCTAGCTAGCCTTTAGCTTTTAAATCTTAAATAAAACGCAATTGCCTATTTTCAGTTAAGGTCCAGTCTCCATTAAGGACAGTCTCAGCCTTCATTGCGGAATTCCTTCACGCCATGGGGAGGAAGAGCATCTGTCAGAGTGCAGAAGTAGATGATGGTCAGTAAGAAGCTGTTTCAATGATTAACATATATTTCTTATTTGGGACTAGTGTAGTCATTTATTTTTTGAAAATCCATGAGTATTTTATCAATAAGAACCAAAAGTTTGTTTCAAACTGCGGTAGCAGACACTTTTTTTTTTTTTAAAGATTTATTTATTTGAGAGAGAGTGAGCGAGTGAGCGAATGCTAGCGGGGGGCGGGGGGGGGGGCAGGAAGGGGCAGAGGGAGAAGGAGAGAGACTCTTAAGCAGACTCGGTGTGAAGCATAGAGCCAGATGCATGGCTCGATCTCATGGCCCTGAGCAGAAACCAAGAGTCAGAGGCTTAACCCACTGTGCTACCCAGGAGCCCCAGCAGATAAACACTTCTTAAAAGACCATGACAAGGCCCGTTCCACTGTTAGTTGTGTTTCATATTATTCACAAATTTTCTGTTAAAAGGAAGTAAGAGAGGTGCAGGAAACTTGTGAGAAAACATCTGGGGTGAAATGAAGAATAAGTATATTGCTAATCTACTGTCAACTTTTTAAGAAGGAAAAATGCTACAATTTTTAGTTTTCTTCCAGAGCATATTTTCTAGGCATTGGCTAAGGAAAAAAATCGGTATTGCGAAGAGAAGGAAAAGGTAAATTCTGATGATAAAAGCCTCTGGGAAGCACAAGTGATTCAGTGATACCACCGACCTGGGGTGCAATCTAGTTTTCATGAGAAACTGTGGAAAGAAGGCAGTAGCTGGCACACTCCAGTGAGGCTTTTTATAAGCACATATGGCCACCTCTGGGGCCACTAGAACATAAAGTCAAATCCTGAGGCAAATTATAAAATGGCACTCTGAGGAATTGTGAAAATAATGAGTAATTCTACTTTTCAGATAAATGATGAAACCATATTATATCTCAGTTTTTTGTGGTTAAGTTTTATTTTAAAAGTATTTTTTAAAGCTCTGTTTTTCTAAATTGTGTTTCTAACCTTGTGTTCTTTCCCAAAGCGGTTTTGTCACATTTTTCTGTTTGTGGTGGACACCAAAGGGCTAAGCTGGGGAACCTGCCCACATGTCACGTGACCGACCAGCACCAACAAGGAAGGACGTCTGGGACTCCTGCTTTGTTTTTTGCCCTGTTCGCAACCCGAGTTTCTGAGAAATTCCTGATCTCCCTGGCCTGAACTTTCCTTTTATCTCTTATTTTTGGCTTCATAAAGATCCCTCCGGGGAAAACCAGAACAAAGTACATTTGATACTCCTCTGGTGTTGGCTCCCTTCCCTCTGCTTTGATTCACATTTACCTCTTAAATTCTAGCTCCTTCCAGCACTTCAGAAACAATCCAACCAGGTTCAGTTTATCCTAAAGGCCTGGTGCTGGATTGTGCCCGCTCATTCACTCACGGAAGAGATATTTCTGGTTCCCTAAGAGAGGCAGGCAGCGTGCCAGGTACTGGGGCTCCAGCAGGGACCCAGACGGACATGGGCCCGACCTCACAGAGTTTCTGATCTAATGAAAGTACTGGTGAGGTGATGTAGAGCCCAGGCCAGGAACTAGGCAGCTCCCAGGTGAGAAAGCCAGGGATGACTAACTTAAAGATAATGGAGGCTGGACCTTAACTGAATATAGGCAATTGCATTTTAAGATTTAAAATTGTATAGCCTTTTTAATAGGGTGGTTATTGTTTCTTTGGCTGTTTTAATTTTATATGAAAAGCACAGTTGCCTATAAAAGCATGATGATTTCCCTCTAGATTAACTGATCTTACAGATAATATAACCATAACCAAGTTTACTTGGTGGCTGCATATTCTAACTTCAGTAAAATAAGTGGAGGCCAATAAAAAGCTTCTTCAGAGCTGGTGGTATAACTCAAAGCTTTCATTTGTTTAAAAATGTTTTGAGTCATTTTGTTTGTTTAAGTAATCTCTATGCTCTATGTGGGGCTCATACTCAAGACCCCAAGATCAAGAGCCATGTGGTCTGCCAACTGAGACAGCCAGGAGCCCCACTCAAAATTTTTAAATGCTAAGTGAATGGTGGGTATTCATATGTGCAGAAAAAAAAATGAAGAACTTTTTTATGTCCAAATTCTTTTGCAGTGAAGATGGTGATTTTTTGCAAGGTGCTCCTCAGGATGGGTTTGGAACCACTGGGCTTGGATAACTTTGGAGGAGAGCGAGGTTTCTGAGAATCGGATTAGAAAACCTGGCTTCAGACAGACAGTATAGTCTCTTTCTCTTCCTTGTTCTCCTTTGTGAATATGAAATTCTACCAATCCCAGCTTCTCTTTCTTCTCCCTGGTTTTGAGATGAATTGAGCTCCTTTTCCAGAGACAGAGACTGGCAGCTGTTTGGAAGCTTGAGCTGTTCCCTGCCTCAAGGTGGATGGGTTTGGGGGCAGGAGGTGAGGTGGTGCTTTGGGAAGGGAGTGGTGGGTCACTTTCTCACAGCCATTGTGGGTGACATAGCCTTTTGGGTTACATGTACTCAGGAGCAACTCAGGGGATGTTCTTTACCAAATCTCATGTTCCCAGCACCAGAACCAAAAGAAAAAAAAAATTTTAAGGACCCTTTCTCCTGGATCCTGTACTCATCTCCATAAAATGTGGTCATTATGCCCCAACTAGCCTTATCCATAGGCAGGGTAGGTAATTCTTGTTTCAAAAATGACAATCCAGGGGTGCCTGGGTGGCTCAGTCGTTAAGCCTCTGCCTTCGGCTCAGGTCATGATCCCAGGACCCTGGGATCGAGCCCCACGTCGGGCTCCCTGCTCAGTGGGAAGCCTGCTTCCCCCTCTCCTGCTCCCCCTGCTTGTGTTCCCTCTCTCACTGTGTCTCTCTCTGTCAAATAAATAAATAAAAAATCTTTAAAAAAAAATGACAATCCATAAATAAGTCCTGGGGATGTAATGTACAGCATGATGATTATAGTTAATAATATGGCATTGTATATTTGGAAGGTGCTAAGAGTAGATCTTAAAAGTTGTCATTACAAGAAAAATAATTTTGTAACTGTGTGGTGACAGATGTTAACTAGATTTATTGTGGTAAATTTCACAATAATACAAATATTGAATCATGTTGCACACCTGGGAAACTAAAATGTTATATATATGCTCATTATATTTCGATGAAAAATAAATGCAACAACAAAAAACCCAAAAAACAAAAATGACAACCCAACTGCGCACCAATCTACCTCTCTAGCTAGCTTCACCCTTTTTGATTCTTGAGAGTTTTCTTCTTTAAAATGCACATATCCCTTGGAGGAGTTATAGCTCAATTTAGGAGTTACAGCTTATCAGACAGCACATCCAAAACTGAATTCCTGATTTTCCATCTCAGTAAACAGGTGTCAATGCTCACACACTTATTCAAACTAGAAACACACCCTTTCTTCCATGTTTCTTATGGAGTGCATTACCCTTTCTTGTCAGTTTTTCCTCCAACATATATCTCAAGTCTATCTACTTCTCTCCTCTTCCACTGCCACCATCCTGGTCCAAGCCACCCTCATAGGTCACTTGCGACGTCTTCCGATGCGTTCCTTCAGCACCTTGTACCACTCCCCCTTCACCAAGCGCTATAATTGCTGTTTACTCACCTGCCTCCTCCCACAAGAGTTTAGGGCTTGGTTTGTTGGAGAGATGAGTGCATCTAAGTGACACGATCTTCCCAGCCATGGGAAATGAGGCTGTAGATGAGGTTGTGAATTCTATTTAGTATGCTCGACAAGAATATTCTTTCTCTAGGTCTCCTCTCTAGATACTTAAGAAAAGCCCAGAGATATATCTTGAAGGGTAACTTGACCTGAAATGAATCCTAATCAGTTTAGACAGAAAAATATAAGACTTGATTTAGAACCAAGAAATTTTTCTAAGCTTTACCTATCAGAGTATCTTCGGTGCTTTGTCATCATGTTGAAATGCTTGATGAAGCATATTGCTAGGTGTTTAAGAGATGATTCTGGATAAATTAAACAGCTGGTATACTTTTGAATTAAGATTATTGGGAGCAGCCCACAGAGAGTAAAGATCCCTTTTAACCTTTTAGACTTCAGGGTCAAGTTGTCATGTGAAGGGGGAAAGCTCCCTTCACATCTGGATGGCATGTGGACTAATTATGCTAATGATCATCCCGGTCCTGCTCCTGCCTGTCTCGAAAGTACTGTAGTGCCCATTTGCTCTTATCCCAGCAGAGGCATAGGAGAAAAGAGAAAAAGCCCAGGAAAGTTAACTTAGCATTACTGATGTTTAACTAGGAGCAGGTTGACTACAGTACATATCCAGACTCTTTGTTTTTCTTACAGTCGGTCTCTGCTTGCTTCCCTCATCTTTTAACTTATTTCCTTCATCCTTTCTCAGAAACATCTTGCTTTCTGAAATCATAGACTCTTAGAGCTAGAAGGTCAGGAGACTTCCCAGTATCTGGTTTAATATCCCCTGTGGGGAAGACTGAGGCTCAGAGAGTAGAAATGGTTTGCCCATAGCAGTTGGAAAGCAAGTCTTTGACCCATGGCCCTAAATTCTTCCTCCTGTGTAATGCTGCCTTGCCTCTCTCAGAGAATAACGAGGAGAAAGAAGATGCCAGTGCTTGCAGAAAAAAAACCTTCTCTTTCTTTTATTTGGACAAAAACCAATAACAATGTCACATATGCATTTGTGCTTTCAAAAATATAAGTTTTCTGAGTTAAAGAGCTAAGCCCATGTAAAAGAATAAAAGAGAAATCCCAATTAAAATAGAAAATAAAAATACTTTGGGGGCGCCTGGGTGGCTCAGATGGTTAAGCGTCTGCCTTCTGCTCGGGTCGTGATCCCAGGGTCCTGGGATCGAGTCCCACATCGGGCTCCTGACTCGGCGGGGAGTCTGCTTCCTCTCCCTCTGCCTCTCCCACTGCTCATGCTCTCTCTCTCTCTCTCTCTCTGTATCTCTGTGTCTCAAATGAATAAATAAAATCTTTAAAAAAAATACTTTTAATATAAATTTATCTTTAGATTTCTGACTTGTTTCTCCAGTTAACTAATTAGTTGCCTAGTATTTTTTAAGTGCAAAGCTCTGATAATGTCCTCCTAATAACACTCTATTGAGCAGTGGGCACCCTCAGCCCTGGATGAATTAATTCAAGAGGCTTAGAACTCTCTCGCATGCCGTACTTGTTTCTTTACTTTCTTTTCACAGATTTGGTTCACTGTTTTTCTTCTTCTACATTCTCAGGTATTTGAAAGTGTCAAGTGTCTCCTTGTTGAGGTATGCTACAAAAATTAAAGTTGACACAAAAATGAAATATCAAATAGATTATACTCAATAGAAATATTCTTGAGAGGGCTGCTTCCAATTCAGCCATAGGACCTGTGGCTCAAAGGGTTGACAGAGACTGACTTAAGAGTAATTGTTCATAGTATAATGGGGTTTTTAGAGATCCACATCGCGCCCTCTTAGTACCCTGCAGAAGAGCCGGCGTGTATACAAATGGAAGTATCCACCAAACATTCTACGAGAGAATCCTGAGAACCATGTGGTCAACCTAATCCCCTTCCTTTGTTTAGCCTGCATGGCCCTCATGACTTGATCTCATCTGCTTCTCCTAGGCTCCTCGCTGACCACTGTCCTCTCATTCACCATGCTCCAGCCCAGCTATTTTCCATTCTACTCCTTGAATTTCACCTGCTCTTCTCTGCTTGGAGGCCCTGCCCCTGCCCTTACCTGTTCCCTTGACCTGGAATGCTCTCCCTTCTCAGGACTGGCTCCTCATCCCAAGGGGAAGCCTTTCTGAAGCACTTAACGTGAAGGAGGCACCATCTCTCTCCAGTCCGTCTCCAGGTATCATCTTATTTGTTTCCTTCATAGCACCTACCATGATCTGAAATTGTTGACTTAATTTTTTACTGTTTGTTGTCTGTGCCATTCCCCTCTCCCAACAAGGTAAGCTCCATAAGAATCTGCTTGTCTTGTTCACTCTGAGTATCCCCAGCATCTCAGATAGCACTTGGCATGTTGTAGACGCTTGATGAGTATTTGTTGACTATATGAATTAATGAATCAAACAAGCTGGAGGATTGTGGATTATTGTTCAAATAGCAATGGACTGTGCAATTACAATGTCAACCAGATTCAGAATTGCCTGCCAGGATTAAAACCTCCAAGAACATCCATGTGGGAAGTAAGACACATAGACTCATCAGCCTAAGGCAACTGCTTCGAATTGGAACTTTTCCTAAACCTGGGCTGTACTCTGATGGTCCTTTGTAATGTTTCCTATCACATATCAGTTTAAATTCCTCAATGAGAAAATGCCCAAGGAGTATTGGGAGGTGTGATATACCTTTTAATGATAGGTTCTGGGGACACAGAGATGAGGAAGCCTCCATCCCTTTCCTGAAAGATCTTGTAGTCTAACAGGGGGAAGACATAAGGGGCTTTATTGTTTGTAAATTGCCTAGACCACAGGATTTTCATTAGCACATGAAGCAGTCTTAGCAGTGTTGTTCTGTGATGTAAGATGTTGAAATGTTTCCTGAATCCTTCACCTTTTGAAGCCTAGGACACTTTAGGTTCCACTAAAGTGTCCAGTGTTTCAAAACCACTAATGATTTTTTAATTTTTTAATTTTTATTTAAAAAAAATTTTTTTTAAAGGATTTTATTTATTTGACAGAGAGAGACACAGCGAGAGAGGGAACACAGCAGGGGGAGTGGGAGAGGGAGAAGCAGGTTTCCCACTGAGCAGGGAGCCTGATGCGGGGCTCGATCCCAGGAGCCTGGGATCATGACCTGAGCCGAAGGCAGAGGCTTAACGACTGAGCCACCCAGGTGCCCCCCAATAATGATTTTTTTTAAAAAAGAAACCTACCCATTACTGAGCTCCTATTATGCTAGACCTTGCCCTGGGCATTTTTACAGTTTTTCTCCCAAGGGAGTTCCAATGATATTATACTCATTTTTACCTATGATGACACTGAGACTCAGGAAAATTCAGTATCTTGTTCAAGGTCACACAACCAGTAAGTGAAAGCCATGAATCAAATCCAGGTGTTTCTAATGCCAGAGCCCATGTTTCCTGTGCTACGCCAGAGGCTCTTCTTTCAAATATTGCAGAATGCAGTTCCTCCACTTTTCACCTGCACTGGATCTCTTCCCAATTTCCCATCTCTGCTCATGTCAAAGAACATCGTTATACATACCAGGTCAAAACCTTATAGACCCAGGCTGTCTTTTTACAAAAAGGGTGCAGTCCAATGGCGCATTGTACTGATAGAACCGTGAAAGAAGGCTGTAGGGGTTCTAAGGATACCTAGAAGACAGGGGGTAAAAATAACACTAAATAATCCATTGCAGATGTGACTGACGCAAGACACATAATGGGCTCAGCTTCCGGTTCCCCTTTTGTAACTGCAGAGCCTTTATCCTTGGTCTGTCCAGATTCCTCTCATCTCTTGCTTTGACATTGGTATTTTCCGTCCTTAACAGCTAGCCAAAAAGTATTCATTGAATAAAAGTAGCTGTATGTTCCAAGGGGTGTGACTTCCCTCAGTGAATGGGCAGCACCGAGTGCTGGTTTCCCGGTGAAGCCAAACTCTTCCTCTGCCTCAGGGATGCAGTTCCACTCCTCCCAGCCCCTGTGTGTATGGTTTTCATGATTTACCTGGAAAAACTGTGATTTTACTCCTGCTCATTAAGTCTTATAAATATTATGATTTGCATGTCACATCCCCCAGTAAGTTTCCCCTTTGTAAACTCTGAGCTGTTTGGACAGGCGCAGAAATAGGCAGGGAGGTTGGAGTTGGTGGGGATGAAGACAGTCACCCCCCCTGCCCCCACCCATACCATCCGGCCACAGGCAGGGCACTGCTGAAAACGTACAAACACAAGGGGGGAAAACTTGTAAGAGTAATTACTATTCTAAAATTGAGTTTCCTTAAAACCCCCTTGGAGCGTCCGGCAAATATTAAATTGTCTTTCGACCTCTTGAGTTTGAACTAGTTTTGTAGGTATGTGTGACAACCAACTTCAAAACAAAGGCTTTTAGAGGAGATGGGTCCCCTCTCTAAACACGTCTTCTAAGAAGGCATATGCCAACAGGAGAAAGGGGGGGATGAGCAACTGGGGAAAGAGCAGAAGAGAAGATGAGGGAAGATGGAGACAGAGGAGAGGAGAGAGGGAGAGTCAGAAACAAAGGACACATTGGGGTTTAAGTGTTCTGCTTCCTTTTCTCTTTCATTAGCACAAATAATGGGGCGACCCATGGGTTTCAAATGCACTTAAGCTCTTCTTGGGAGCCGGTTGCGGCCTGAGGCGCAGGCTGACTCTCAGAGGAGAGCCTGGCAGTGACAGAGGCAGAAGTCAGACAGAAGGGCTCTGACACGTGAGCTGTCGGGTGGTGTCGACAACAGCTGACCCGTCATAAGACCTTAGGAAGCAAACCGATGAGAATCTTGTTGCAGAACAGCTAGTACTGGGCCAGCTCCCTGCTAGGTGCTTGGAAACAGATCGACTAGCATAACGGAGTGGTTTTGTAATCTGTCATAATACCATAAGCCACAGACCCACAGACTTTGACCCCTCACAGGTATAATAAGCTCCTTTATTCAGCTGCACATGTTCTTCCTATGGGGAGGGAAGAAGGGGGCCCTTCTAATTACATATCCACAACTGATGTTTTACTGGAGAACAAAGCATGATATTCATTAGCAACAATCTTATAAACCAGGGTCTTTTTACTAGCCAGTTAACTAATTGACAGTTAAGAATTTGTATTAATAAGATACTGTAGCCAGGCATGGCTTAATCTGACAGTTTTATTAAAAATGTAGGCAAGCTCTACATGCCACCATGACTGTCAGCCCTCATGTAGGAATCCTGCTTACAAAGGATCTTAATTTGCCTGTAAAATAATAGTATTGTTTGTCTTCCCACCCGAGTGTCAGTTCCACAAGTTCCACTCTCGGGTCCAAGTCCAGGAGTCAGCAGAATTACCTGCTTGGGTGATTTTTTGTTGTTCTTCCCTTTGTGACACTTCTAAACAGGGAAGTGATTTTGTCCGTGTTTTCTTAAAATCTTGTTGGTATGGGTCACTTGTTCTGGATCAAATTATCTGGGTGGTGAATTATTCTGACTCTTCCTTTCTGCTCTTCTGTGTCTTCTTGTTTAAAATGTTATCTTACGGAGTATAGAAAGAACTATTTCTCAAGTCATTAGCAACTCCGTCCAAAGTCACGTGGTGGTAGAAAGAGAAATCCCAAACCTATCATATCACTGCCTTTTTCCCGTCTTTGCCTTTGAAATTCTACCCATTTTTCAAGACCCAGTTTAAATATTCCCTCCTCCATGACAGCTCGAATTTCCTTCACTGATGGAAACCAAATATTTTCCTCTTCTGCTTTCCCAGCACAAACTTCTCTCGTGCCCTTGGCTCACTGACCCTAACCCCCTTGGCATACAGTCTGTCCCATCTATGCCCTCATCCTTCCGCCCGTGATCTCTTGCCTATAGCAAATACTTACTATTTGCTGGGTCCGATTGAATTTACTCTTTATTGCTTGCTCTCATCTCAGTTGGTCAGTCTGTAAATGCTCTTTTGATCTCTGTTCTTTTTATAACCGTCTCTAGAATCTAGTCCTTTTCTGTGGCAAGACCTTACATACCTCTCGCCCATCTCCCTGCTTCAGTCTCAGCCTCCTTGAGATGGATCTTTCTAAGACATGCGGACCATCACCCCTCTGCTCTCAGTCCTTCCACAGGTCTTCCTTCAGTCATTCATCCCCTCAGACACGTACAGAGCGTGCACTGTGTGCCATGCACTGCGTTGGGAGCTGGGAGTTCAGCAGTGAACAAAATCCTCTGAAATCCTGCGCTTGTGGAACTGACACTCGGGTGGGAAGACAAACAATACTGAACAAGAATACCACATGTCAGATGGTGAGAAGTGCTACAGGAAAAGGAGAACAAGGGACAGGGACAGGAATGAGGGATGGGAAGGTGCTATCCTGGGTCAGTCAAGAAAGGCTTCTGCATGAAGGTGACTCTGGGGTGGGGGGGCGGGCGCTGATGAAGGGAGGGAGCAAGCCAAGTGGGAACCTCAGGGAAGAGCTCTCCAGGCCGAGGGGACACGGGGAAGGAGGTCCTCTGGTGGGAAGGGGCATGCCAGTGTGGTTGAACAGAATGAGGCTGAAGTAGGAGGGAGGTGGGTAGATAATGTTGGACCTTGGGGGCATTCGGAGGACGTTGGGTTTTACTCTGAGTGAGAGGGAGAGCTTTGAAGGATTTTCAGCAGAGGGCTTTGATTTAACTTTGGTTTTTTTTTTTTTTTTTAAGATTTTATTTATTTATTTGAGAGAGAGAGAGAGAGATAGCCAAAGAGAGAGCAGGAGCAGGGAGGAGGGGGAAAAGCAGACTCCCCGCTGAGCAGGGAGCCCGACGCGGGGCTCAATCCCAGGACCCTGGGATCATGACCTGAGCCGAAGGCAGACGCTTAACCGACTGAGCCACCCAGGTGTGCCCGATATAACTTCAGTTTGTACAAGCTCCCCGACACTGCTGTGTTGTGCAGAGTACTGGGGAGCGCTGGGTACGGACAGAAGTAGGGACACATGGTCAGAGGCTTATTGCCGCAATCCGATGGAGAGATGGCAGTCACTTGGACCAAGGTGGATCTTGAAGGTAGTAAGAAGGGGCTGCACTGGATGTATTTGAAGGTACAGCCAACAGAAGGACTCGCTGTATGGATGGAGGGAGAGAGAGAGGGACAGGGAGAGAGGAATCAAAGGGGACTGCAAGTTTTAAAATATTATTTATTTTGAGCCACTGGAAGCATGACTTAGGATGAAGACAATGGGTTTTTCATTCTAGGACTCTATTTGGTCCACCTCTCAGTAGTGTCACCTGCCTCCCTCTTTCTGTGTTCTGTGCTCCATTCCCACCCAGGCCCTCCAGGTTCCACGCTCACATTCTTTCAGATGCCTGGGTCTTTTTTCATGCTAATCTCTCCTCCTGGGCTGCCAAAGTGTGGTCATCTGTCCACCAGGCAAACTCCTACTCCTCCTTCAAGACCTCTAAAATGACATATCTTCTGTGAGGTCTGCTTTCTTTTACACACACACACACGCACACGCACACATGCACGCACTCACACATCCCTGAGCAGGGGCATTCACACCCAGCTCTCTTTCCCGTGGCTCTTTATTAATACCTCTTCTGCACTTAGCTTGCTTATTCAGATTTCCTGCATCTGGGGCCTCCTAGAGAAAGCATGCTCCCAGAGGGTGGGACCCTCCCATGTTTATCACTTCAACACTACCACAGTAAGTGAAACGCGGTGGGGCTTCATTAAGTGTTTATTAACTCAGTGAATGAACGGGAATCATGGAGGGATGTGCCTCTCCCTCTAAAACCCTCTATCTCCTCCCCTACCCTGGCACAAAATGTTTGGGTCCCCCCCCCACTACTCATAATCTCATGAGCACTCATGCTACCTGGCAGGGCATGGGATGAAGTGACTTGATGGATAAGCACTGATTTGGTTTGGAAACACAGGAATAAAATTTCATTTGCACCTTAAATATGTTTTAAAATATCAAATGGACTTAGGACTGTTTTAACTAAAGGTCCCCCAAATTAGGCTGTGTTGTAAGGAATGACAGCCTTCAAGTTCACTCCCAGGAAAGCTTTCTCACAGGTCTTGGAACAGAAAGTCTCATGGACCAAATTAAATAAAAAGATGTATTGAATCTATTTAAAACACAAGATGGGAAACAGGGGGACAGAGATGGGGTGAGTTAACACCCTTTTGATAGGGGGCAAACAGCGTGGAAGGAAGTTTATCTTTCTCTGTCTCCCTATGTTGTCGTTAGGAGGACCAGGGTTGGGGCTGGACAATGTGGGGTGGGTCCGCAGAAAGAAGGTGCCTGGAACTACCACATGCTTGCTTTATTAGAAAGACACAGGGCAAGTATGTCTGCACAGACCCGTAGCTTGCCAATTAGCGTGCTGAACAGCTCTGGGTTTTATTGGTATTATTGGGGCAGAGCATCCATGAGGCCATAAAGGATAAAACTGAGATCACTGGAAGGTGGCTGGTTTTGTAACTATCAGCCTTCATGTAGCATAATCCATACCTGACGACATGTCTTTCCATCCTTTTTGGTCTACAAGTAACACTCTTGGTGTTCTGTCCTTTTAAACATATAGCATATTTTACAGGTTACCAATTTACTTACTACCTAATACTGAGCACATCTTATGAATTCTTCCTATGTTTCATAGTCTATTTGCTCACTCATCTACACTTAACAGATCCTAGGAGTTCTAGCTCTCATAAGCTACTCATTTACTTTCTATCTATGCTGAACCATTCTTATGAGTTTTATCTATCTTAGGTGTTTCACTTCTTTTATAGCAGAATTGGATATTCTTTTAAAAAATGATTTTATTTATTTGAGAGAGAGCGAGAATGTGAGAGAGAGAGAGAAAGAGAGAGAGAGCAAGCATGAGGGGTGGGGAGTGGTAGAGAGAGAGGGAGAAGCAGACTTCCTAATGAGCAGGGAACCTGATGCAGGACTCGATCCCAGAATCCTGGGATCATGACCTGAGCCGAAGGCAGATTTCTTAACCGACTGAGCCACCCAGGCATCCCAGAATTGGATATTCTAAATAATACAGCAAACACATGCACTTACAGGCTAGAAAAGAGAGATTCTAAAATGCCAGTTTAAGTGTATCTGTGCCCCTAATACAATGTCTAGGGAGGTAATTACACCCAGTAAGTTATGCCTCTCACCCCCTACAGTGCATTCCCATGATTGGCTTCCAGAAGAACATGTTCAAGGGCAAAAGAAAAATGAAAGTCATAAAAACCTCTGGGATCATTAATTATAAAAACCCATGCTGGCTGGTTAATAATCATAATAGTTAATTGGAAAATTTTGTTTCCACTCACTTTGTAACTCAAAATCTTTTTCTTTTCCTGCTTACTCCGTGAAAGTCCTAAACTGTTTCCAAAATGGTATTGCTTAGCTGAAAGGAAGGAAGTCCAGGGACAGTGATGTATGTATGCATGTATGGATTATATGTATGTCTGTGTTTATAGATGCATTCTGATATTTTTTATTGTGCAAATTCCTTTTTAAAAATAAACTTTTTTGAGGTGTACTTCACACACAATAAAACACACCCATTTAAGTGTGCAATTTAATGGGTTTGGACAAATGTTTGCCCCCATATAAACACCGCAATCAAGACCTAGAGCACTTCTGTCATTCCCTCCAATTTTTTTTTCCCAGCAGCAATTTGACACAAAAAGTAAAAGGCTCTAAAATGTCCATTTCTAAAGGATTTCATTTTCCTTCAACCCCGATTCTTGCCTCCGTGGGCAAATTGAGGTAACTTTAGAAAAATATCACTTAGTGGTTTCTTTCCAACAGGTGCTGGACAACACTTCTCCAATTCATTGTTTTTAGCCATTGATGTCAGTTAGGAGTATAGGTGCTTCTAGTTATTGGTGTCAGCCTTGCTTTCGGCCATCATCTTGAGAAATGGCCCAACTGTGGTCCCAGCATTACTACTTCCCACTTCTGGACCCTCAGCCATGGTCAGACAGGATGCGTGACTGCATTTTAAATGCACCACATTTAACACAAAACAGAACGCAAACTCTATGCATTTGTTCATACGAAGTCCCAGTCTGTAAAACCCCTTCCAGGGACCAGCTCAAGCCCTGCCTCTATGAGAAGCCTTGCCCAACCCACCTACACTTTTGGAGATCCCCTTTTGTCCAGAGCATCCATATTGTGCACTGGTCAGCACCCACGGTTAGCGTCATCAGTTTAGTGTCTCGAGCATGTCTGTCTCCTCTACACCTGGGTGGTAGATTCCTCAAGGGCAGGGACTTCCTTCTCAATGACAGTGTCCAATGCCCATTGAATAGTCACTGAATGACTGACCTCATGAGACTCTCCTTGGCAAAATACATTATATGTAAACAGGTCTCAAAACACTTCTTGACTCAAAACAGGTGACTGGCTTTTTATCCCATGTCCTTCCTAGCCAATGACCTCAAAGGAACACTGTGGGAGTGCTGGGTCCTGCACTCTGATGTAGAAGCCATTCTGCCTTAAGGAAACCTGATGTGTAACCATCCAAACTTACAGAGCATATAAATCATGCATATTTTTTGGAAAGTAGGAGAAGTATTGCAGGAAGGGGAGGGAAGAGAGAATATCCATGATTACTTTCCTTACAAAATGTTGTTTCACTGTATGGGAAGCAGTCATCACTGGGCTCCTTGAGTGCTTGATTTCTTCCTCCTTCAGTCTCCTATGGGACTTCCCTTCATCATGCATCTTCTCTCTCTCCAATTCCTTCAAACTTCTCCCTCATGCCGTGAACAAGTCCAGTTTTAATTAAAAAGAAAAAAGAAAAACTATGCTTATCTCTCAGAGATCCTCCATCTCCCACAGCTGTAACTCTATCTCCCTCCTTCCCTTCTCATCCAATTTTCAGAGTCACCTACATTCATTATGTTCACTTTATCTTTTCACTCCTAAGCTTGCTTCAGCCTGGCATCATCTACAGACATTTCTCTTGCAAAGACCGCTGCCAGGGCAAATGGTCAATTTTTAGTACTATCTTTGTTTCATTCACAGAGCTGATCATTCTTTTTCTCTCTCTTCCAAATTTTCTTCCAATTCTCCCAAGGCTGGTCAGTCTCTTCCTTGTATGCCTCTTTCTTATTATCTTATCTTCCAAAATATTGCCATTACTCACAATTCTCCCGCTGGCCTATTTATCTTTTCCTTTATATAATCTCTTTTCCCAATTGCATTTATTTCCAAGCTTGAACTGTTACTTGTACAATGAAACAATGGAATGTGGTTTTCCAGCCCAGCCCAGATTTCTTGTCCAAGATTTAAGTATTATCTATCAAATCTTCAAAGTCAACATGCCGACCATCTCTTCAACACCCAAGTCAGAAACCTGGCTAACACCTTGACTTCTCTCCCTGCTTTCTTCCTGCCCTTCATTCATTCAGGTCCCACTCCTGGTAGAGTAAATATCTTCTCTCTCAAATTTCCCATATAATATACATTGGAGTTGCATTTTACTTGGCAAGGACTGGATCCCAAAGGCAATGAGCACAGTGACAATTGGGAGAGTTAAAATTAACCTGAAAGATTTTTGTTTCAGTCTATGAAGGATTAAATGCTACAGGAATGTCCCTTCTACCATAAACTACTAGAACACCAGACAACATATTTGAAACAAAAGTATCCAGACATTGGACAACAGGTCATGCAAGACTGTAATCCTGAGAGAAGGTAAAGAAGCAAGGGAAGACTTATCAGTACTATAGCTCATTGTCTGGAGGCAATTTCTAGGCTATAGGTCAAGAAGAAAGAAACTAAACAGAGCCTGATGATCTAGCTGGGTTGAAAGGCAGAGATCCAAGTTTGGGGAATCTGAGGTGTAGATTATAAGAGTAAAGGGAGGTGAACTCCAGAGAGCTACACAGGAGTTCCTTTGAGTCTTTGGCTGAGTACTGATCTGAGCATATATAAGAGGAAACTCCCCAAGGCCTGGAAATAAACCACTCTAAAAACAGTAGGATAATCAAATGCTCAAAGCTCATGCAGGGCTGGGAGTAATTTGCATTTCTGCCAGCCAGAACAGAGGCCTTGTATTAGATAAAGTACTTGCTCTTGTAGCGGGCCTAACTTAGTTCTGGAATAATGGGTCCTCTGCCATGCAGTTCTTCTAGTGATGAATTCTTTCAGCTTTTCTCTGTCTAAAAGCATTTTATTTTGCTTTGTTTTCTGAAAGATATTTTTGCTGGGTATAGAATTGTGGGCTGACAGGTTTTTGTTTTTTTAAAGTGTTGTTCCACTATTTCACTGCCAATGAAAAAATCTGTTTTCATTTTAATTGTTCCTCTCTCTATATAATGTGTATCTTTTCTTTCCTATTTCTAAGGTATTGAAAGCAATTTGATTATGATGTGTCTTGGAGTAGTTTTCTTCATGTTTCTTGTGCTTGGGGTTTTTAAATTCCTTGGACCTGAGTTTATAGTTTTCAACAAATTTTGAAAAATTTTCAGCCGTTATTTCTCCAAATGTTTTTCTGTTCTCCTCCTTTCTTTGGAGGCTCAAATTGTTAAATGTTAATATTACATATCAATATTTAATATAAATATGAATATATAATATAATATATTTGTATTATGTAAATATGTCTATATTAATTATTATCTATTAATATAATATGTATACAAAGCTGCTTTAAGTTGTCCCACAGATCACTGATGCACTGTTCAATTTTACATTTCTTTTTTCTCTCCAAATTTCATTTTGAATATTTTCTTCAATCTCACTAATTTGCTAAGTTGAATCTGCTATTAATCACATCCAGTGTATATTTTATCTCAGACATTGTAGGTTTAATGTCTAGATTCGGGTTTTTAAAAATATCTTCTGGTGCACCTGGCAGTCCCACGGATCTGTCTCTTGCTTCAACAGTATTTGGTTGGAACAGATCTGGGGATGCCCCTTCTACCAGCCTCCAACCACCCCTCCAAACTTTTTTCTAGTTGCAACTTTTGGAGCCATCTTCTCGGCCACCCTCTGCCTCTGGATCTAGCCAATACCCTATTTTGAGCTTAGTTCCTTATGACAGATCAACCATGAGCTCCCAGATTTGTCAGAATTATTCCACTGAGGTGGAGGCTGCTGACAACCAACAGCCTGGTCAACGTGCATGTGTGGGCCTCCTACATCTACCTCTCTCTGAGCTTCTATTTGGACTGCAAAGATGTGGCTCTGGAGGGCGTGGGCCCCTTCCTCTACGAGTTGGCTGAGGAGAAATGAGAGGGTGCTGAGCACCTCTTGAAGATGCAAAACCATGGTGGTGGCAGTGCCCTCTTCCAGGATGTGCAGAAGCCATCCTATGAGTGGGGTAAAACCCTGGATGCCATGGAAGCTGCCCTGGTTCTGGAGAAGAACCTGAACCAGGCCCTTTTGGATCTACCTGCTCTGGGTTCTGCCCATGCAGACCCCCATCTCTGTGACTTCCTAGAGAACCACTTCCTGGGTGAGGAGATGAAACTCATCAAGAAGATGGACAACCACCTGTCTAACCCTCACAGGGTGGCTGGCACCCAGGCTGGGCTGGGTGAGTATCTCTTCAAAAGGCTCACCCTCAAGCATGACTAACAGCCTCTGAAGCCCAGCAGCCTTTCAGGGGTCCCTCAGGCATCCCCCCCGCTGCCAGGACTTCTGCCCGAGCCTCTCCCTGAAGCCGCTACGCATCTTTTTAACCACCCTGGTTCTCCCAACCACGGACCAAATGGAAACAATAAAGCCTCTTGCAGCAGCTGGTAAAAAAAAAAAAAATCTTCCATGTTTCTACATAACGTTTTGAACATATGGAAAATACCATTTAATACTGTTTGCTAATTCCACATCTATACTAGGTCTGGATTAGCTTCAATTGATTGCTGTTTCTGCACAATGGTGCATATTTTCTTGCTTCTTTGTATACATGTTCATGTTTGATGGGATGGCCGACATTGTGAACTTTACCTTGTTGGGTGATAGATATTTTGGGATTTTTATAAATATTCTTCAACATTGTTCTGAAATACACTTAAGTTACTTGGAAATCATTGATCCTTTTGGGCCTTACATTTAAGAGGTTATAGAATAAACTAGGATAGTGTTTAGTTCAGGGGTAATAATCATTCTCCATTGTTGAGGCAATACCCTTCTGAAGATTCTACAAATGCTGTAAGCAGGAGGGACAGAAAGAGAGGGACAAAGAGAATCTCCAGCAGTCTCCATGCCTAGTGCGGAGCCCGACATGGGGCTCTATCTCATGATCCTGAGATCATGACCTGAGCTGAAATCAAGAGTTAGAGGCTTAAGGCACTGAGCCCCCCAGGCTCCCTACATCCCATAAATTCTACATCCTAAATATTTACCTGTCTCCATCACTACTTCCTAATCATCTCTCCCTATAGACTATGGCAAGCCTCTCATCCTAACTACCCCCACACCTAATCCTTTTCTCCCACAACATAGCCAGAGAGGTTTTTCTAAAATGAAAAACAAACCATGCCTCTCTTCTGGCCTCTCACTGCTCTTAGGATAAAGCTCACAGTCCATATTGAAGACTCAAGGCCCTTCTTGGTCTGGTCCCCACCCTGCTTGCTCTCTTGAATCTTTTGGGAAACCATTCCTGCCTTTCCCTCCTGGCTCCACTCTTACTCTTTCATCCTGGGGCTTCGGGCTGGAACACTTCTCCCAATGATTTTTCACTCAGTTAATGCCTGATTCTTCATTAAGTTCCCAGTTTCAATACCACTTCCTCAGAAAAGGCTTTCCTGGCCACCTATGTCCCTCCCCACAACTCAGGTGTTTTTCCTGCCATGCACTCTCATATTTCTTTGCTTCAGTGATCATAGGACTTATCTTACCATATTATGAATTGTCTTTCCCCATTCCAACTGCTGTGCCTATTTCCCATGGTATCCCAGTACCTACCCCAATGTCTGGTTCTAAAAAGAACAAATATTTATCCTCCATAACATATTGCAGGTCTGCTCCTTCCATCCCATTCCCAGAGCACTGTTCTAGGCCATGCCCCTGCAACCCTAGATTCCTGAAAAAGCCTCAGATCAGCCTCCCTGCCCGAGGGTCTCCTTCATCTAATCCACCCTGCTCGCAGCAGCAAGAACCATTGTCCTCAAGCATCATTTTGATCATATCACTCCCCTTCTTAGAAGCCTACAATAGCTCCAATTGCCTCTTGAATTAAATTAAAACTCCTAATCATGGGTCTCAAGGGTCTCTACCAATTAGCTGCCTCCCTTCCCCCACACCTAGCTGCTGTCATCTTTCCACAGGCCCTCCAGCATGGCTTCCCCTGCTGCCCTGCGAATCTGCACCATGCCCACCTCCCCCCCTAAGCTAGTCCCTGTGGCACTCTCTCCTCCTTTCTTAGCTTCTCTTTTTCGTTCGGCCATATCATATCCCTTCCTGCACTGAAAAAATATGGCTCAATAATCATTTTCCTCATGGTTGTTTCCTAAATCATCTCCATGTGGCTTTGTCCTTTCTAGCATAAACTGTTTTCAGGTGTGTAGAATATTTGTGCTTATAGGTATGTTTTTAGTGTCCCATGCCCTATAGCTTCTGCTAACTTATTTTTGGTAATGTCTTCCCTATTAGGGTCCAGCAACTCCAAGGACAGGGATGATGTCTTTTCATCCCTTGTAACTCCCTGTGATCCTCAGGCATGTTCTGTGCCTGAGGTCCTTGTTTACCTTTGCAACAGAGATGGAGGGGAGACTGGAAAGTGGGAATTCCCTAAAGGAAACTCGTTTTCCTTCAGATTTGCCAAACCAGGCCCTAGTCAGTCTGACAGGTGCAGCCCCAGCTAAGCAGCAGATAGTTTGTGCTCAGCATCCCTGTCATGGCGGGGCGGGGGGGGGGGGGGGGGGGGGGGGGGGGGGGGGGGGGGGGGTTT